>NC_135431.1:17368784-17456284 GCF_051991245.1 Festucalex cinctus
AAAAAAAAAATTGGCCTTTAAAATTCTATTTTCTTAAGAATTTATGGGGAAAATAATCATAATAATTATAAAACAATTATAACATAATGTAAAAATTATATTGAAAAATAAAAAAAATAATTATATGAATATAATAATATATATATATATATATATATATATATATATATATATATATAATATGCAAAATAAATAATGTAAAAATAATTATAAAATAATATAAAATCATTATAAAATGACTGAGTCATGGTTTTATGAATCGATATCAGGCTTGAAAAGGAAAATCGATTTTATATTATTCGATTATTTTAAACGCAGCCCTAGTTCACATAAATTAAAGGTTAAAAGTCTTTGTCAGGAAACGCCCACTCGAACTTTACTTGGGCTTACTCAGTGGCACTTTTAACTGTAGCAGGTGTGTGCTAATTCTCATTTAACACATTTGAGCTTAATTGTGATTGGTATACTTTTAAATACGCAATTTTGCAGTGGGTGTCAATCCACTTCTTCTCAAGATGTACTACGGGGGTAAAATAAGGCCACTACATGCCGTTAACCTTGCTCACTCCACATTCCAAGAGCGCTCCAAAATGGCCGACTCACGACAGACGAGGTTTTTCGGGGGAACAAACAAAACAAACGGTCGCCAAATGACACAAATGCAAACAATAGAACTGAATTTATTTGGATCATCTGAAGCGATTCGTCACACGGAAATCTCCATAAAAGAAACCAAACAAGTCACGCTGGCAATTCGTTAGCTTGTCAGGACAATTAGCGTGATCGCTAACGTCACGTCTTTGCATGTTGTTTACACGCAAACGCGTTGCAGTTAGCGCGAGTGTTAGAAAACGAGACGAGCGCGGTGGCGCCCCCTGCGGGCAGGAAGCTCCGTGTGGCGGCGGCGGTCACCTCCTCAGCGCGCCGTTTCGTAATTGGGGTATAAAGACTTACAGCGGGCAGCACACAGGCGGCCATTGTTGCACTCTCGTCTCCATCAAAGCTGCTGGCGGCCAGCCGGCGTGCATATGTGTGTGTGTGCGTGTGTGCGTGTGTGCGTGGAGCTGATGAGATGGTGCAGATAGACGTGGCCGAGGACAAAAGAGTCATTCTTGTCCAGTGGTGAGCAGTGTGAGGGCCTTCTGGAGGTTGTGGACGGCCGTGGGCACGTCCTCATACTGGAGGGCGCTGCCGGCGTACTTGCAGTACTTCTGGGCCTTGGTGAAGTCTTCGGGCGAAAGTTGGACGTCACCTGCGGGGGAGGGGTTTGCGACACAGGTACAGGCTCATTGAGATCGGGGCTTACCATCGGATTGGCAGGAAAAAGGTGAAGGGGGGGTGGGGTGGGGTTGTGTGGGGGGGTGATCGGTACGTGTTTTTCCATCGTGTTTGCTAATGTCTGGCTGGCCTTTCGTGTCCTCATCATGAAATGATTGAAAGAGGTGAGGTCTGATGATGTCACTTTTGCACACATTTGCAGGGACCAGACATTGCTGGCAAATCATTAAAGAAAGAAAACAAAAAATAAATAAATAAATAAATAAATAAAAGTCTGACATATCTCAACTTTTCGGACACATCTCACCTAAAGGTGATTAGAACTCAATAAAAATTGAAAGAGAATTTACCATGTGCATCAAAGAATACTATAGGAATTTAATTTCAAGAAAAAAAAAGGAGTGAATTAATTTTAGTTACTTTAATTAAATTAATAAAATGAAATTTATAAATTTGAAATGAATTAAATTAATTATTTTTTAAAAATAACATTTAAAAAATGTAATTAATAAAAAAAATATATTAATTTTAAAAAAAAACGCTAGAACGTTAAGAGTAAGAAAGTCGTTTTATTTATTTATTTATTTAAATCTTAGATATGAAAGTTCAAGTTTGACGAGGAAAGAGAAAATTTACATTTAAGCAATGCATTTGGAAAAAAAATAAATAAATAGGGATGGTCGATACCACTTTTTTTCAGAACAATACCAGTATGAGTACTCATCGTGAGTAGTCACCGATACCATGTACTGACACCACTAGTAGTTTTTGAAATATAAAATTTCCTACAAAAAAAAGACAGATAATTTTAAAGGCCTATATCACCCAAGATAGCATTTTTTCCTGAAACTTGCATGAAATGAAAGGCAATTTTCAATTTTTTTAATTTCTAATTTCCAGTTCGCAAGAGTACCAATACCTTGAAATAATCAGTACCCATTCCTAGAAAAAAAAATGGCCATTTTTTTTTGTAGTATTTTACCTTATATTCTGAAAAAAAAAGATACCCTGATTCTCTCATAATATACTCAAAAAACTGTGCCGTTTATTCTATTTATCATGGGATGTTAAATTTATGTGATGATACGTCACTATCATATCAAAGTATATCTATTTTTTAAATATCTAAAGTCATTATTTTCAGTGAATCCTCACATATTTGGGTTTGACATTCGCAAATTTGTATAGTGGCCGATTCTCGTGAAGTGATTACTTTGGTACCATCTTGTGGCATTCATGTGCTAGTGTGCTACTATTGGCTAGCGTGCTAGCTAATGCTAATGATGAGACTCATGAGAAGGTGATTTGTTTGTCGTTAATGACTGAAGGTATCGAGGCTTTTTGATTACGTAATCCCCTCTGTTTGAAATGCTTTGCTGCCATCTTGTGGCCAATTTTAGAAGCACCAATTTCAATGACGTGTTTGTGTGTGTGTGCTAACCTTTCTGCTGGCTGTTCAGGAGTTCGGGGTCGACGGCGAACGCGGTTCTCGGCATCGGCACCGGCTTGACAGCATCTGTCGGGTCACATGGCACACGTGACGATCTGATCCGTCGCTGATCACGCCAGTCGGTTACCGTGGAGACGGATGGGTGTGGCTAACCTGCAGGCGTGTTGGCGGGAGCGTGCGCTCCGGGAGGGATGTGGACATTGCTGAAGTTGGAGGGGGGTCCCGACGGTCCTGTGTCGGTGCCCCCTGTGAAGCCGATGCTCGGCGCCGTAGCCCCGCCCACGCTCGGTTCTTGAGTGGAAGCTCCACCCCCTCCCCGGAAGGAGCCACCCTGCGGGATTATGTGGCCTGAGAAACCTTCATCGCCATCTTGGAAAGTACAACAAAACATGGATTAGATCAGTGTAAATATTGTCTAACTAAAAATACATTTAAATAAATTAATTGATAAATAAAAAAAGTAATAATAACAATAATAATAATAAATGAAAATAAATACAAATAAATACGTGTAAATAAATAGTTATTTTCAGCCATTTTTTGAACGGGACAAATAGATTCAAACACAAAATGAGAGCTTGGGAGCTAGAAATATATTATTAGTATATTATAATAATATTATAATATGATAGTATAATATTAGACAATATTAGTATAAATATTGTCTAACTAAAAATTAATTGTAAATAAATTAACATAAACAAATAAATATATACATACATAAATAAATACATTTAAAAAAATATATACAGTAACTACTTTCTGCCGTTTCTTGAACGGGACAAACAGTCAAAGACAAAATGACAGCTTAGGAGCTAGAAATATTATATAATATTAGTATAATATAATATTACAGTATAATATTAGACAACATTAGTATAAATATTGTTTACGTAAAAATACATTTATATGAATCAATAAATATAAATAATAAATAAATAAAATTAAATTAAATAAATACATTTAAATAAATAAATAAAAATAAATAATAAATAAATAAACAATTTAAATAAATATTGTCTAACTACTTTCAGCCATTTCTTGAACGGGACAAACAATCAAAAGACAAAATGAAAGCTTGGGAGCTAGGAATTTGATTTCATTTTGTATCAAAATTTGTTCAAGGTAACAACGTAAACAACACATCCTGAGAGACGACTGAAACTTCACACGGGAGTGAGTGTGCCTGAAGATAAGAGACACGCGCACACAACGCTGAAGTGTGAAGTGTGATGAACACAAAGCCTGCAGATGACAGACATGAGGATGAAGATGCTGGCTTCAGTCCAATCATGGTGTGTGCAGACGGTCTTTGTGTGTGACATTTGTTTGCCATGAGGACTCAAATCAACAGCTTCCGGATGTTGCTGCTTGGCAAGACGGACGCTCAGGCACACACTTACCGCTATCTGACAAAATGGAGTGCAGCCCTCACACCTTTTTCTCATTATTGGACTATCTTTTCATGGGACAGCAGTGAAAGAAATGCCACTTTGTTACAATCTAGTCAGTATAAAGCTTGTATAACAACAATACAACTTGGCATCACGTAATAACTAAAAATTTGTCCATTAATGTGTGGACAGTACACACCGCAGTAAAAAAAAAAAAAAAGAAAAGAAAGGTAAGAAAAAGAGATTTATCTTGGTCTTGTCAGACCACAGGACGTGGTTCCAAGAATTCCATGTCCTTAGCTGGCTTGTCTTCTAATAGTTTGTGGGTTTTTATGTGCACCATCACCCATACATGTATTTTCGAAGCAAACGCTTATTTGGTGGTCTGTACTGTAGTGAGGCAAGGAACGTGTCCTGTGAAGCGTTGATCGGTCTTGGCCGCCGCGCTAGAGCTCACTTTCAAAATGCTGGCAAACTCCGAATAACCGCAGACGTTTTTATGTAGCGCAATGATTCCCTGTTTTTTCAGATCTTTCGAGTGTTCTTTGCCCATGTTGAACTTCCAGTGACAAGTATTAGAACAATACCAGATTTAGCTGCGCGACCAGGGGACGGCAACCTTTACTGTCAAAACAGCCATTTTAGGCCAAATAAATAACCAAAAATCTGTCTTGAGCCGCAAAACATTTGAACATTGTGATGAACGAAATAATGTGCTGGTGTTTGTCAAATGTACTGAAGGGCTAAGAGGTTATTAGAGCTGCACCAGAACAGAAAAATATGGAGCATCCAATACTTTGACATAGGGCTGGGCAATAAATCGAATGAATTCGATACGTCATTTTAAAAAATCGAATCGTTGAAAATTTGCTAAATCGTGAAATCGAATTTTGTCTTCTGGATGATTAAATGCTGTTGTTCTTATGTTCTTTGACATCAAAATGCTTTTATGTGTTGTAATTTTTCACAAGTAGCAGAATGTTGGATGGGTGGTTTATAAGACATGTTTACATTAGCTACCAACTACTTAATTGTGGCATTTAAGCACAAACTATGAATGTTAAGATTATGTTAAACCTGATCTTGAATCAGTATACGTTACTGGTGTCTGAACATTTTGCACAGGAATTATTTTCGAATAAATGAAACTTTTAAGTAAACGTCTGTTAGATTTATTAGGTTAAAATCGATTAAAATTGTAATCGTCCTGAATGACTGCAAAAATCGAGATTTTATTTATTGGCCATACCACCCAGCCCTACTTTGACATTCATTGTCTTCAAACGTACGTCTTCATTTCTAGAATTTTTTTTTTTGTTGTTGTAATTTTTCACGTTTCATTTTTTATAGATTTTTAGACTTTCCTGCCTTTCGGTCATATTTCTGACATTTTTGGCAATTTTATGGAAATATGGTAATTTTCTGCCTCTCGTTACTTTTTTGGACATTTTATGGATTTTTTATTTATTTTATTTTTTTTACATTTTTTCCTGCATTTTTTGCTCTCAATTTTCTGGCATTTTTGGCAATTTTATAGACATTTTATTGTAATTTCTTCTTTTGTTTTTGGACATTTTATGGTTACTTTTTGAACGTTTTCTTTTCTGCCTTTTTTGTGCAATTCTCTGACATTTTTTGACAATTTCATGAACATTTTTATGCTTATTTTTTAAAGCTATTTTTTTATCTACCTTTCACCTCTCTTTTTGTTTTTTGTTTATTTTTTATTTAATTCATTAATTTAAAAAATACAGCATTTTATCCCAAAAAAAATGTAAAAAAATAAAATAAAATAATTTTTTAGTAATTTTTTTTAAGAGATACACGGGGAGCCACAGTTCCCGCACCACCCACATGTACATTGTAACCATTGTTCAAGTCTTTCCCATAATGCTCCAGAGTGCACCCACACACATGCTGTGCTGTTGTTGTTCATGTGACACAGCTGGTTAACCTTAGCAGCATGGTTAGCTGGACTCATCAATCAGAAGCTAAATGAGCACACGTCGCTCCTCAGCTAATTTAGCGTATATTTTTTTCCCTGGAGTCAAGAAGCCTTGTCCCTATTCCCCCATGCGAGAGAGTAAGCGAGTGAACGCTCGTGCGATATCAGCGTGCCGCACCTGCTTCCTGGTCCATGTTCATGCCGATGGGTCCAGCCTCAGGCGTCTCGCCGTTCTTCAGACAGTTGTGGATGTAGGTGGCCTTCCAGCGGGCGTATTTCCTGTGCTGGACGTTCTGTATATAACATAATCCCACCCCAAAAAATGTGTTTATTTACTTTGGAGGTTGTTCTGTATGGAGGACCAAAATTGTCAAAATTCAAAATAAATAAATGACTACATAAATAAATAAATGACTAAAAGTGAAAATAAAAATGAATATAAAAAATATAATTCGAAAATTATATAAAAAATAAATATAAATGGAAATAAATCCGTTTTTATTTTCAATTTTAGTAATTTATTTATTTATTTAGTAATTTATGTATGTATTTATTTAGTCATTGATTTATCTATTTATTTAGCCATTGAATGTTGGCAGTTTTGGGCCATACTGCCAAGTCGAAATGTTATTCAAATGAGGGGGTGGTCCTAAGCGTGTGTTGGGTTGGACTCGAGTCGAGTGAGCAGCTCGGCGAACAAGGAAGTCTCGCCGGCTTGCAATGGAGAGTTCCAGCAATGGACGACTATATTGTCCACTGTCTGCTCTCACCTGTTGTCTAGCAACTCAAGTCGCAAGTTGCGGTGACGGTGGACGTGATAGTCGTCCATTGCTGGAGGGCTCCATTGCAAGCTGGCGAGATTTCCTTGTTCGCCGAACTGCTCACTCGACCAATGACAGGCAGTTTGCAACGGTGGAGTCCAACCCAAGAAACGCTTAGGGCCGCCCGCTCATTTGAATAACATTTCGACTTGACAGTACGGCCCAAAACTACCAAAATAAAAAAATAATAATAATTACTAAATAAATAAAGAAATGACTAAAAGTGAAAATAAAGAATGATTTATTTCCATTTATATTTATTTTTTTGGATATATATTTTTTTATATTCATTTTTATTTTCATTTTTAGTCATTTATTTATTTTGAATTTTGGCAGTTTTGGTCTTCCATAGTTCTGGGCTCTTTTGTTATTACTGTTTCATCCTTCTGCTCAATGTGTCATCAATTTTCCTCCTGCGGAAGCCCGGCTGTCGGGTGCACCATGACCCTACTGAAAACTTCCTATTTTATGGGTTAAAACTTTGAATCAGCAGTAACTTTCTATAAATTCACACATCAAATGTTGTACATGGATATTTTGTAACAGTTAAGTGTTTGCTCAGATGATGTTTGTATTAGTGCTAGCCCGGCCCCGGTTGGACCATCTGGAGGGGCAGGACAATTCCCGGTGGGCTGTCTTATATTTCAGCCCGCGCGGGCCACACGTTGTTTCAAAATTGCATAGTAAATAGACAGTTTTCACGTAATCTTATGTTGATTGTGTCATGAGACACAATGAGTTACAATAATTAAATTTCAAAAATAGCCAAACTTTAATCCACCAATAGAAACAATACACAATATAACTATACTAAGCCAGGTATGTACAAAAAAATAACACATAAAATAGGCCAAACACAATCAGACGTGTTACTAATATTAACAGCAACAAAGCATGATGGGAAAGCCTCCAACGATTACTGTTGCTCTCTTCAAGATAGCGTTAATCAGCTCAGTAGTGTGCACCAGAAGTGGTGAGAACGCATTTCAAAATAAGAGTAGTAACAGGAAGTACAGTGTCAGCTGCTTTAATCTTTCTGGTTTAACTTTATTTGGTAGTGTGCCGTGTGAAGTGTAAAATGCCTTATCCCATTTAATGTGCATTTGTTTATTGGTTTTTGTCCTTGTTCTTGGACCATTTTATGTTCACATACTTGTTGAAATAAACAAAGACCGCGCTCTTATAACAGCATTCATTTGTAAATTACATTTTTGATCAAATGCAATTTCAGCCCTGAAATTCCAGGGCTGAAAATGAGTCCCAGTTCGGCATAATATCAGGTAAAAAGAAGGTCAGGTATGCGTGTGGCGAGTCAATTATAACATTGTGGCGGTGCTGCCAGAAGATAAGCGGCAGTTGATGTTTTTTTTTTTTTCAAGGTTGAGCTGGGGAACAATGGCGGCTTGCTAGTGCAGAGGTGTGTTGTGAACTTTGGTTATGTTTTTTTAACTCGGCCGTTATGGGAATAATCACTGAAACAACGTGCAGCGTTTCCTGAACTTTTCCTGCGCGCCGCCGCGAGAAAAGAGCAAAAGGTGACTCACATCTTTTACACGCGATACATTGTGGTACGCCATGAATAATAAAAGAAAGGTACATCTTGCACAACAGTATGGCCCAAGACCTCACTCACCTCCTCTGAGAGCTCTCCAAAGACAGACAAGACATCCAGCAGCAGACTGGCCGTGTAGAAGGATTTGATCATGTTCCTGTGCAGAGAAGCATTTGATGATGTCACAGCTAAACATGATCAAAATTCGCCAAACAGCGCAGTCATGAGCACGCTGACTCTGCTCTTGAATTGCGACTTCACACCGCCGCAATAAGCGTTTAATTTCTTTATAATAAGAGTCCGTTTTCATTTATTTCTAGATTTCATTATGTTTATTTTCAAACAGAATAAGTATAATTTAGTTTTGGGGCTAGAACAGATTAATCACTAGAGATAGACCGATATTGTTTTTTTGTTTTTTTCAACCGATGCCGATTATTAGTAGGCAAGGAAGGCGGTAACAGCATATATTTTTTTAATACAAATACTTCTACAAATACTACTAAATACTACTCATACTCTGTTGTAATGTCTTAAAGCATGTTTACTTCTATATAATATTTTCAGCTACAAACAGGGTCACGGAAGAAAATGAGTTCTTAACTCGCAGTTTGACTGTATCTGAATACGTCTGGAGCGAAACCCCGCCCATAGTGGAAGGAGTGGTGGAAAGGGGTCACTCTAGGGTACCTTTATTGACTGGTATTTTTTTCTCATCATCCTCATTCCTCCTCCTGTCCACATATCAGGCCTGGTTCAAATTTTTGCAAACATGTGGAAAAGGCATGATGAGATGTGCGATCAAAAATTCAGCGGGAGCCAGCCAAGAGCATCCCCAGGGGGCGCCGCTGAGTTCAAAGAAACGTTGCGCACACCGTCAATACGTGGTTGCACGGAAAACAGCAAGCCTGCCAAGAAATTTTTTCACAAGCATGTCAAAAAGTTTGGCTTGGATTGTCTTTGTTATTTAGCATAACAGAATTGGTAGCCTGCTAGCTAACACAGCATGCCATCTATGTCAGCGTCATCCCGTCATCTCGGGGTTTTTCGCTGTCGGTGGAAGAATGTCGGGAATGTGATGTGGCTGGATCCAAAACGTCCAACTTACTTGTGGAACCGTCCTGCTCTGTCCTCGTTGTCGGCGTAGAGGAACATCTTGAGGGCGTAGTTTTCGATGTGGGCGTTGCCCACCACCTCCTGAGTGATGGAGTCGTTTTCGCTCAGCTCCATCTTCATCTGTCGCAAAACATCATGAAAAACATCACTCGTCATACAAGTGGCATTTTACAGTCATGTCGACTTCCCGTTCCCAGCCTCCAACAGTAAGCGTGTTTAACATGTAACATGTCCACACGCCTCGAGTTTCCTCTTAAGCAAACTAGACGCTGGCCAGAAGCAGGTGGACCACAACGGGCCCTGAATACAACCACTGTTCTTTTCACCTGTGTGCGTGCGTGCATGGAAAGAGGAGCATAAAGGAAAGAGTGTGTCTCGGGTTTCAGCTTGTTAAGCTTTAATGGATTCCAAAGAAGAGCTGCACAAAGTTCAAATGGCCGAGCTGCAACAACCCAAACGATTTCTTAAACAACAGAAGTTTTAGCATGTGCGTTCTCTGGCTCTTTTATTGCCACTTCACTCCACGGAGGATAAGAGCAACGGAATTAACAGTGAGGCAGAGAAGGTCCCCAATTTAGCTGCCGTTACATTTGCCGAGAGAATTCACGCCTGTGAGGATTATTTTATGCCCTGTTTGTATGTATTCGCTGCTGTTTGAAGGTTCAAAGTTACTCTAACAACGCTGATAATTTCCATCAGCCTGTCTAAAATGTTAGGCATTGTACATATATTAGCAATAAGCTGCCCAAGACTTACATAAAAAAAAAAAACGATTAATTGATTCAAATGGATTTTCCTTTTCATAGTCATCATGTGAAGTTAATTTGCCGAAATTAAATGAATGGATTTTACTTATTTTTTTTTTTTGTATCTTGCAGTAGGGCTATGCAATTAATCGAAATTCAATTACAATTACAATTATTAAACTCCACAATTACAAAATAAGCATAAACGTAAAAGATTAATACTAATTTTGAGTTGTTTAAAATTAATACATTTACACCTTTTTATTAAAAAAAATCAAACACATCTTTGTTTTATCCAAGTTAATAATTGTAATGTTTCAAAGAATTTTAAATGTCTTATTTTTTTTATGTTTAAGCATTTTTTTGTTTTGCACCAAAAGCTAAATGATCATCCTAATCGTGATTAATATTTTCGTAATAATTCAGCAGCCCTGTCTTGCTGTTTTCTTGAAATTTAGTGAATTTATTTGAAATTTAAAAGCATTTTCTTACATTTACAAAAGACCAGACTTATTGCACTATTATTAATACAATTTACAATTTTTTAAATTCCTTTTTACAATATTGATTCATTTGTATGGCTGTGTCTAGTCTTTTGATATATTTGTTATGTTTTGAATTTATTTAAATTATTATTTTTTTGTTTTGATCAGTTCATGATAAATGTAACTGCTCAAGTTGTGCGGCATTGGTTCTTCTGAGGATGTCTTCCATAAGGTACTGCATGAAATTCTTAAAGGGATACTTATTTAGCCATGTTTTGGCAGTCAAATATTAATATTTTTCCTATAATAAATTTCATATTTTCATTAATTTTCATGTACAATTGGTACCTTTAAAAACACAATTTGCAATTTTCTTTCGACTGAAAATGACATCACAAGGGCTCAGGTAACCAATCACAGCTCACCTGTTTTCTAGGTTTGGTCATGTGACATTCACAAGCTGAGCTGTGATTGGTTACCCGAGCCCTTGTGATGTCATTTTCAGTCGACAGCAAGTTGCAAAATGTTTTTTTAGAGGTACTATTTCTACGTGAAAAATCATGAAAGTACCAAATTAATTATAGACAAAATATTAACTTTGTATTGCTATAATGGGCTAAATAAGTGAAGTATCCCTTTAACTGAATCGAAAATCAAGCAAAGTCAATCATGAGTCGAATCAAGTTTGGAAATCTGAATCCATACCAGACCCTGTTTGTTAAAGACATCATCACCATGACCAAAGCGGGCCCTCACTGTCATGCAGCGAGCATGTTGATTGACAGATGACAACGGCCGCCGCTGTACCCTCACGTTTCACAACCTTTGGACACCGCAACGCTTTTTTCCTCTGTCGGCACGCAAAATAAAATTAATGAGGGTCACGTCTTCAGACACACGCAACCTCCTTTCAAAACACACACACGGTGCGAATTAACTGCACTTTCACACTTCCACCGTTCACATGTCAACACATTTAACATACACGTATGACAACACAACTTGGACACACACACAGCTGATGTTCATTACTGTCAAACACATTCAGGAAACTATTCCCAGCGGGACACACACATCCGCTGCTTTCAAGTGTGTCCTCGAGCTGTTAGTGTGTGTGTTGAGTACCGTGCTTAGCATCATCATGTCAAGTCGTCTTACCAACATTGGGAACATTTGATTGCCATCTTCCAATGTGTTGTCATGCTTTGAGATATCCAGCAATGTGATCAGTAAGTCCAAAAACTGTGTTACAGTACTTAATCTATTATTATTATTATTTTACTTCGACAAGTCGAGTGTAGTTTTTAAATTTTGATTTAAAAAAAAAAATGTAAAGATGACATCATACTATGACCTCATACTACATGTTGCAGACAGCGGAGCAGGCAGGCGGTTCGTTAGTGTGACCCCCGCTGGGCTCCGCCCCCTTCCTGTCCTAACGAGCCCATAAAACCTTCGCTCTTCATTAGTCGTGCTCGTCTTCTCAGGCTGACATCCACTTCAAACGCTTCCTGCTGCTTCGTCCGCGTGATGTCTGCTACTTTTATTTTGAAAAATGCGGAATGAAACACCCATGTAAAATGTGAAAATGGGGCCACAATTGACAAACAAGGAGATAAAGGGTTACATAAGTCACGTGAGTGTTATTTTTGAAAGGGTTGCAGGAGGGACTGACCGACTCGAGCTGGTCCATGAGCTTGACGAGGAACTTGCGGCACTCTGGAGTCTTGCTTTCCAGCTTCATTCCCGTCTGCATGGCGTACAGGCGGCCTGCCGGGAGAAGAAACAGAAATTCGCTTGAGTTCGACACTCACCAGGGCTCAAATGATGGCATGGCCAAAACGAGCCGTCGCTTGAGATAGGAACTGGCTGCAAGAAAATTTCACAGCACATTAGGTTTTTGGCTGCTTTGCAGGTTTTGTGTGGACTAGCAATTGTTCTTATCGTGTGTTCTTATTTAGGGGGATGGAACGGATTGATTTAATTACCATTCATTTAAATAAGGATTTCAATAGATTGGTTAATAATTTGTAAAAATAAATAAATAAATAAATAAATAAAGTAAAAAATACAATAACACCTGCAAGCTAACCAATAATGAAAATAAAAAAGCAAGTGGTTGTTTTCACTTTTTGCTTTCTGTTTATCTTTGAATAAACATGAAATTGGCCAAACAATGGCTCATATCACAAAAACATTTAAATGAGCTCCAATAAGTAAGAATTTTGCGATTTTTACAAATTCTCGAAAAGTTCTTCGAAGCTGAAAAGATGTCCGGATTTACCAAGGGAGGCATTTTTGTCGCCTGATTACCCGCCGGGACTTTTGCGCTTTCACGGTTAGAGTGCCAACTACACGCCAAGTAAGCGTGCCCTTCTAGGGCAAGGTGCCGTCATGGCTCCTAGTGAGCAGACACCGCCTTTTTCCTCCAAATTCGGCCAGTTTTGGGCCCGTCTCAAGTTTACCGGCGAAGGGGTTCCCCCTAGCCATGATTTTGTCGGTGAATCCCTCCTTTTTGAATCCTGTTGGATAGACGTAAGAGATGTTTACTCTTTCATCGCTCTACCCAATAGAGTGGACTTTGAACTGTGTTTTGTAAGTGAGGCGTCTTTGAGGCGCTTCCTTGATGCACAAGCTGCTAGAGCAGAGGAAGATAAATGGAAAGTTTGGACTATCGAGTCGTCCATCCAGATGGATGTGACTTCTTTGGTAGTAAAGTTTTGGACTGGTCGAATTCCTGATCACGACGTGGAGATATATCTGCAAAGATATTGTAAGATAATACAGCCAGTATACAAGCCCCTAGATAGATTTGGCATCTGGTATGGTATTCGCAAATACAAAGTCCGTATTAAAAAAAGATACTAAAGGACATTTACTTACAATTCCCAATTCTATCTCTCTTGGCCCATACAATGGACGTATCATTTATCCTGGTCAATCTGTCACTTGCTTCATCTGCGGCTCTGCTGACCACCAAGTGAAACAATGTCCAACGGTCAAGTGTTGGAGGTGTGGCGGCCTGGGCCACAGGGCCAAAAATCGCACCTCACACCGCTGGTGCAGCCTATTTTTCACCTGCCCGGATTCGTATGCCAACAAGATCAAGCAGCAGCAGCAGCGAGCTTCTCGTGCACAACCAGCTACTCTCCGGCAGTCTTCTGGCTCCCTCGTAGCTGATCAACAGTATCAACCACAGGCTCAGGGCCAACCTGAGCCTCTTCAGCACGTGGCTCCGCAGCAGACACAGCAGCTTCAGCGTTCCCGAGTCCAGTCCGCGGATGGTCTTTCAGCCAGCAGCTTCCCGCGACGGGCTTCGGCATCGACATCACTCTGCGGATCGTCTTCAACCTCCTACCTTCCATGATGGGGCTCAACAACGGCAGCATCTTCGCGGCCAGCTCCACGGTCTTCAGCAGCCATCTGGTGTTCACGATGGCGCTCCTCATCAGCTCCCAGAAAGGCATCAACATCAGCGCGGTGTACAGCCGGCACACCAGCAGGATGAGGAGCAGCCCCAAGTTTCTTCTCTGCGGGAAATGCCTTTGACTGCTTCTGCTCCTCTAGATCAACATCTGGCTGTGCGTCCACCCAGCGGTGCTGGTAAGCGTCAGCCGTCACCTGCTCTCCAAGCTCGATCTTCATCGTCTGAGCCACTTCCTGCAATTGACGATTCTTCCCCCTTTACTAATGAAACGAGTTCAGGCAATGAAAGAGAGTATAGCCTGATAATTAATGAAAGTGTTGATGATCATGATGTACAGAAATCAGAGAGTGCCAGCGAAAATCCTAGTCCTCAGTCAAGTGATGATCATTTGACAGCGGCACAGAGAGCCAGTACACCTCTAGATAACAACTCAGGCTCTTTCTCCCCGACTCCTGAGTTTTCGGCACCATCCATGTTCGTATCACAAAGCGATACTCAGGATAAGGCATCCAAAAAGAGAAGAAAGAAGTGTCTATCCAAAAATAAAGAAAAACGCCTAGATGATAAGCCTACTCCTTAAAATACATTTTATTTGCATCATGAGCTGTCTAAAAATAGCAACACTAAATGTACGTGGCATTCAATCACATAAGTTCAGACAAGATAAGATGGATTACCTGATGAAAACTGATTTTGATATATTATGTCTACAAGAGCTTCGATTGAAAACAAATACTGATGTGGAGGGAGTGATGAAATTGTGGCCTAAGGGCAAATGTGTAATATCTATTGGTGACAGCAATACTGATGGTGTAGGAATATTTTTCAGAACCCACGACGTAGAGATATATAGAAGGAGAGATGTTATTCCGGGAAAGCTCTTATTATTGGACCTTTATTATAGAGGCGAGAAATATAGGATTATAAATCTGTATACCCCCCAGGACAAGAGCAGGAAAGTTCATATATTTCGGAAACTTGGAGAGTTATCATGTGTTGGATTTAAAGTGATCGTATGTGGAGATTTTAGAGTTGGCACTGCTGCCTTTAAGCTGAGTCACGAGGGAAAAGTGTTGAGAGACACATGTCTTGGTTTTAATTTGATAATGTTTATAGAAAAATTAATCCTATGGGAAATGATTTTACAAGATGTGATTCTAAAACTAAAACACGTATTGATCGTGTGTATATTTCCTCACATTTTAGAGTTCTAAATTACGCGACTGTCTTATGTGATTTTACCGATCATTTATTGGTTACCACCCTCATCTCCACTGTGGCCTCTATTCATAGAGGCTACTGGAAACTAAATATACAATGTCATCAAAATAAAGCTATAATAGCTGAGTTAAAACAAGAACTTAATAAAATAATTCAGTTAAAGGTTTTAACAAAATCAAACATCAAATTATGGGAAATATTGAAGTGTAGAGTGAAAGATTTCTTCAAATTTAAATGTAAAGAATTAAATAAACTTAAAAATGGAAAGTATGTAACATTAGTACATAAATATATTGATCTAACTCAAAATAAAAATAGGACTATTGATGAAGATAATGTGATGTTAGACATAAAATCACAAATAGATTATTTGAATAACGAACTGTTCTATAATATATATAAGCAAGCTAATACTGATGATAGAGGGAATACAACATACATTATTAATATGATGAAGAAACGGCAACAAAGTAAATTTATTCACTCAATAAAGAATAAAAATGGTAATTTAGTATACACTGAAGAAGAGAAACATTTCGCAATAAGGGAATTGTGCACAGATTCCTATAAGGCAATAAATTGTGTGCCTGAAGCAACGCAAATCTTTTTAAAAAACATTCCTGTAAATAAGAATGTGGATTTCTCTTCTCTACTTGGTAAGATCCATAAAGATGAAGTGATCCAGGCTATAAAACAACTAAATATTGATAAAAGCCCGGACCCTGATGGCCTCCCCTCGGAATTCTATCAATTGTTTGTGGATGATCTTGTAGACTTATTTACCAGTATGGTAAATGAGGGTTTAGAGAGAGGATGTTTGGGCGATACTTTATATGAAGGCGTAATGTGCTTGTTATATAAAAAAGGAGATGAAACGGATGTGAATAATTATAGACACCTGACCATAATGAATATTGATTATAAAATATTAGCCAAAATAATAATGAATAGATTAAATGATATACTTGATAAAATAATAGAAAAAGTACAGACGTGCCGTTAAAGGACGGGTAATGTGGGATAATCTCTCCATTCTAAGGGAAATCATTCATAAACCAATATCTGAGAAAGGCTTTTATATAGTAGGCCTAGACCAGAGAAAAGCTTTCGATTATATATCAAGAGATTATCTCTGGACAGTCATGGATCATTATGGTTTCCCTCGAGATTTTGTCAATATGGTTAGGTGCTTATATGTCAAATCGCATGTAAAAATAAATGTCAATGGGGTTTTAACAGACGGTTTTGATGTGGAGAGGGGTGTGAAGCAGGGCTGCCCCCTGAGTGCTGCCCTATATGTTTTAGCTATGAGTCCTTTGATTAATAATATTAACTCTGATAACCGTATTACCGGTATATATGTGGGACATGCTCATAGGGTCGTAGCAACTGCGCTGATGATATTACTGTTATTGTTAAAGATAATCATGAGATGGATATTTTAACGGCTCATTTAAATTTATACGAAACTGCATCAAGGGCCATGTTGAACCATGCTAAATCCGAAGGTGTTTGGGTCGGAAACGAAAGTGAAAAAAAAAAGCATTAATATTCAAATTAAACAAGAAATAAATATTCTGTGCCTAATTATTTGTAATGAGAATTGTAGTGAAAGAAATTGGCAGGATAAACTTGGAGTAATAAAAGAAGAAGCTCAGAAATGGGAAAATAAAAATATAACCTATAAATCAAGAATAAATATAATTAAAACATATATAATGTCTAAAGTTTTATCCCTTGCTAATATCTTTCCTCCGGATCACAAAACAATTATCAAAATGAATAAGATCTGCGTGAACTTGGTATGGGGAACAACACGCGAAGTTACAAAAAGGGAGCTCCTTTTTAAAGGAAGGAACTTTGGAGGTCTTGGTGCGGTGGAATTAGGCTGCAGACTCCAAATTGCCTTTGTAAAGAATATGTATCTAGCTATATCCAGGAAAGCTCCGTGGATCGGTGATTTATCGCTTTGGAAAAAAAGAATAGGAAGAGCCAGACAGGGCCCTACATATAAATTAGTTTTCGGAGATTTTGTTGCCCAATATGAACACCTGAAATTGGATTGGAATGGTCTAACATGTAAAATGATTTTTCCAAAAATAAATGATGTACGATATGGTGGGGAGGTAAAGTTTAAACTGTTAGACAGGAATCAATGTACGGAAGTTATCCGCATTTTAAATAAAAGAAATACTATCATCCCAGAAGGGATGAAAGACACAAGATGGTTGATTGCTGTAGGTAGGCTCCCGACTCGCGCAATTGTATCGTGGTCATGCTTTGTTAAGACAAAAAAATGCCCTATGAGTAATTGCTCAGAGGATGAAACACAGCAACATTTATTGATTGATTGTCATAGAGCTCAGCAAGTCTGGGCATTGATGAAAGATATTGGACTTAAAATAGATGTTAATTATATCATTATTATGTATGGCTTGATAGAAAATAACATACCTTCTAAAGATAAAGAACTATTTCAAATTATTATAACTGTTGTCTGTGCAAAATTGTGGAAAACCAGGTGTGTTATGAGTATGAAGAATATAATAATTGATAGCAACACCGTGTTTAGACAAATTCTCTGTTTTTTAAGGAAAGAACGAAATAAGGACAAAAAGAAGCTTTTCCCCTGGCATATTTTACAGTTGTAAAATGTTTCGGACGTTTTGAATTTTGAGTGTTCTAATTGATCGTGTACTTTGTGTGTAAATAATTTTTTGTATTTGGTGTTTTGAAACTTTTTGTAAATGATGTGAAACTGAATAAAGTTTTGTAAAAATCGTAAGAATTTTGCCTGTCCCAGCAAGCTCGAGCACATTCCTCCCTGGTGACATCATCAGCGTGACGACGTACTCGTCCATCAGGTTTGTTCAGGCAAGGTAGTTGTATTTATAGAGCGCATTTCATAATGTTCCAAATGACCACTGAATGAAAACTAGTCAAACTTTAATTATATTACGAATGTTTCCCATAATATTCTGTGACATTTTGTAGGCTGTTGATGGGGCTTCGTCAGATCACATGACACCCGTCACGCTACAAATTTCACCTGATGAAGCGGGGTTGCTTGTCTATTTGTTGCCCTGTGATTGCCTGGCAACCAGTTTAGGGTGTACCCCACCTCTCGCCCAAAGTTAGCCGGAATAAGGTCCAGTACACCTGCGACCCCAGTATAAGGATACGCGGTATCGATGATGAAGCGTTTAAAAAAAAAAAAAAAAAAAAAGTCAACGTCAGACGCTAACGTTAGCATGGTGGCTAACAAAGCGAACGGTGCGGTGAAGGTGTTTGCCAAATAAAAGTTAGCGCTTCAGCTAAGCTAGTGTTAGCCGTCGCACACTCACAGTAGTAAGCCACCACAGGGTCGCGCTTCTCATGTTCTTGCGCGGTGCGCAAGTGGTGCTGGAGTGATTTCAGCTGGGCCGGTACCGCCATGGCATCCGCAAGCTTCCCACGGAGCACAAAACGAAACACACGGCGAACTTGTTCGCAGTTCCTTTCTTCTTGTTGTTGTTGTCGTTGGACCGCAACTGCTCGCTTCACTTCCGCGTGTCTGTCCAATAAGGAGCAGCCTGACGTCACTCGGTCTTCTTCTTCGTTGCTCAACCCCAGTTGCAACCAAACTTGGAAATGTGTGTATTTCCTATATACTAATACATATAAATATATACATACATACACTGCGATTGGCTGGCAACCAGTCCAGGGTGTCCCCCGCCTACTGCCCAGAGCCAGCTGAGATAGGCGCCAGCTCCCCCCGCGACCCTTGTGAGGAATAAGCGGTCAAGAAAATGGATGGATGGATGAACATACATACATACATACATATAAAATATACATATATATTTAACTGTTAGGAATGTTAACTGCTGTATTCCACTCTTATTAAGTCATTAAAGTAATTGTGTCCTTTTATTTCCCCCCAAATACGTTGAAAAAAACCTTGTCAAACAAAACTGAGAAAGAATATTTTCAACTCTGGACAAAAATGTACAGATGAAGAGAAACAAACTTTTTATTTTAGTGTGTTCTTGTAATATTGCCTCTTTTTGCTGACAAAAAATGAGTACTTTGCACACATTGAAGGACTTAAGACACAAATGGGCATCAACAATTAAAAAAAAAAAAAAAAGCAGTTAGTTATTACAACCAAGCAACTGATGAAGACGGAAAGAAGTCCAAAATATGAAAAATGCAGATTTATTTAAAATGTATGAAGTCAGTCACTCATTCCACACATCTATAAATGATTCACGATCTAAAATAAATTAGGAACATATTGAAGCTGCTGGGATAGCTGCTCGCCACATTAGCATGGTGGAGCTATTAGCTGTTGAGCTAGCTGCTGTCCATTGTAGCATGTCAAAGGTATCAGCTGCCGGGCTAGCTGCTAGCTACATTAGCACCTTGATGGTATCTCCATGTTGACTCGGTTGCTGAGGTAGTAGTCGCCATGTTTGTGCTACAGTATCATGCAATGCAATCTCGTTTGTAGAATTTTGGCAGCCTGCTCACGAGCTGCTAGCTATGACCCGGAGGTATGACATCAGTGAACTGAAAATGACGTTGTTTACCACCCGCCAGCGATACAAATGTGTGCAAAATGACCACAAAGACTCGCTAATAGCTTAGCACCAGAGAGGCTGTAGTCAAGTTTTTGTGAACAAGCGACCACAAGCTGCTACTCATAATCATGTTTAAAATGTTCCCGAGACAAAATCTCATCATGGATTGGGATTGTTTCAAACAGAAACATGCGATGATAAAAGCTCCACTTTGAATTTGAGTTTGTTTGGAGCGTTGTGGAGTTAACAATTTCACGGCTGCACAGGTGTAATCATATCCTCGAATAACTTTGTTTTGCTGAGCAGGAAGGAAATCCTACAAGCATTCGCTTACACGCACGAAAAAACACAGCAGCACCTTGAAATCCTCTTTCAAAGCATTCAAAGTGATCCACTTTTGTCTGCTAATGCAAGTTTGTACCTGAGATGAAAAACAGATGAAACCTTCACAACAAAAGTTGGATGGATGTCTGATTAAGAAAATAAAAACAGAGTTATGTGAAGTGACAATTAATCAATAATCTAAAGACATTCTAAATGATACCAAAAGGGTCAAAAAATGGGACCATTTGATGTTGTTCAGTAAAATCTACTGTACTCGTTGTGCCCCTCAGACCATCTTTGACTTATTTCCTTCAACAAGCCCGTTAGTCAACATAAATTTCTCATTGAATCTTTTCTTACAAATATGACCAATCAATTGTAACTTGAAAGTAAACAATTTATGACAAAAACTATCTGAATGTACAGAAATGATTTCTTTCACACTTGAAATACTTGAAAGTCATCACAGTCCTTTTTTGGAGACATTTCCTATCTACATGTGTTTTCCTGTCAAATCGGGAAAGGTCACAATGGACTGGAGGCGGCCACCCACACGCACACACACACACACGGAGTTGTGAGGAAAGATGCACCTGTAGTCCAGAGCCAAGATGCATCCCTACGGCTCATGGGCATCGTCCTCACATCCCGACGACACGTCCTTCTTATCCTGCCAGCAGTCCCGTGCATTGACCTCCCTCGGGGAAAGCTGGACTATTTCAGACTTGCACGTGGCGCCCTCGCGTTAGCTTCCTGTTTCACACGGGTCCAGCAGTCGCTAACCAAGAGGCTGACGAGAAACGAAAGTGTGGGGACGCGGCGGCGGCGGTGGCAGTGGCAGTGATGGTTGGTGTCCGTGCGCAGAAGGTGTCATTGGTTGTTGAGATAGCCTAGTCGTCTACAGAGGATCTCAAAGATCTCGGCGATGCACAAGAGGATGGTGATGACGGTGAAGGTGTACATGGCGCTCAGGAAGATGGTCTTCTCAAAGTGTTCGGGCACCATGCACTTTGTCACGTTGAAGGTCTTTTCCAACGCGCTGGCATCGCACATGTAGAGCGGGTGCACCTGAAACAGAAACAAGAAGGAAAAGAAGAAAATCCGCAAAGGTTGAATCGAAGCACCAGGACTATTTGTCGAAGAAATCCCGGCTTTACTCCAAATGGATTCAAGGAGAAACATTTTCAACTCAACTCTACTGCCGAGTGGAAAGCCAAAGAAGCCACTTAAAGCAACTTAAAAAAAAGCTTGATTCCCTGTGAGCTTCCACCAAGGAGCAGATGGTCAAATGATCTTTCAGGTGTTGAGTAAACACAAGTATGGATAGCATGTTAAGTAGCTCTTAGCAAGCAAGACAAAAATCACATAGCTTAGCATGAGGTTCTTTCAGACTCAACGAGAAGGTTCTCAACTGATCCAAACTCGAGGAGACAGACTTCGACTTGTGTAAGACTTATTTTGAAAATCACCAGACCTGGAAGCCAAAGAGGTGACTCTGAAGCCAGAAGGCAATGACTTCCAAAATGATGCGCAAGAGAACGGAGATGATGTAGAAGACGGTGTAGATGGGTCGCTCCAGGATCTCCTCCTGGTCAATGTTCTTGCAGGCGGCGTAGAGGTGGAACACAGCCCCCGGGACCAACACCGTCACCAGCTGCAGCGCCCAGAACACCTGCAAGATGGCCGACACCAGGAACACGTAAGAAAAAGGTCCTTGTTGAGAGACCAGATTGTCTTCAGTCAGTCAGCCGAGACTGAGCGTGAGGTGGTTTTGTGGTACCTGAGGCGTTATGGGTCTGAACTGGTTGTAGCAGTACAGGTTGAGTTCTCTGCGATCCGGGTCGCAGCTGAAGTGGAGCGCTTCATTTCCGTAAACGGCGAAGCCCAAAACTCCCAGGAAGAACATCCGCACCGAGCCGAAGAACAAGGTGTGGAACTGGCCGATGACCGTCGGAGGCCTGAGCTGGAACACACACATACGCATACGCATGAGTGAGGGGGCATGCGCGCACATACACACACAGACAGACAGACAGACAGACAGACAGGTGCACAGATGGAGGTGGAGGCCAAGTGAATGCTTCTTTTGTCAGCCACATAAATCACTGAGGCCCTCAGCTGAAGGCTGAAAGCTTTTCAGCGTGCCACAAAAAGCCTCCATCAACTCCCCGTGCACCCAAACAACCTTCTCAGCCTTCATCATCCTCGCCGTTCAACTTCTTTCTCCCGCCCATCCTTTTTTTATACTCTCACTCCACAGTGGGCCAGAGGAGAACGAGCTGCTCTCCGTCATATACGAGCGCCTGAACGCCGGAGTGACTTACGCATCCTTCGTAGAAGTTCTTGATGTAGTTTAAGGACATGTTTGGGCCGTCGATCTGCGTCCAGGGCGCTTGTGGGCCCACATGGCACCAGCAACACAACCGCCCTCTGCCTGCTCGTCCCCAAAGCCCGTGTCAATGCATATTTTTTGGCCTTTTATCTACGCATCAATTGACTCGCTCAGTAGACACAGAGGGGCCAACAATGGCCCTGCAGGCCGGCTGCTCCCTGCATTCTAATCCCTACAGGACTCTGTCAGCGAAAAACACAACCTCCAACACTCACACTCGCCACAAACATGCTACAAAGACACAAAGCTCGCCTTTTTCGGCCCGGACAAACGTCTTCTCAGGGCTCCCCGTTACCTCAATTTCACCTTCAGCTCGCAACACAGTGATGGCCAACGCCATATCAAGTGGAGATTTATATTCATGTGTATGATGAGTGGAAAGACAAATCAGCCGGTAGAATAGTGAGAGGAAAACACAAAAGTCAGAAAGTGATGACAACACACCCTGCACTGCAAATACTTCTGGAAGAGCATTGACGAAGCTGCCGGTGTCCCAAATGCCAAACAAAGACGTCCCACTGAAGCAAAGCAAAACTACAGCAAAGAAAAGTCAAGTCCACACACCAACCGTAATCCTGGCGGCGTGTTGTTCATTCCCCCCTCTTTTTTCCACTCACAGGTCCTAAACGCATGCCGGTCCCGGGATGCCGTGGAGGCCAGGGTCAAGTTAAGGCACTGCGTCAAGGCCGCTTCCTGTGGGCCCTCCCACAATCAAGTGGACTGCCGTTCGCCGCCAGTGGCCCCAAACAAACCAGACCCATTCGTCAAAGGGCAACCGTGCTCGTTACTAAACATCACACGCGAGGAGTCACACAAACCTTTCGGAAAGGCACCATGGCTCCTGTCACTCTCTTACTTTGATGGTCCAACCGCGCAGCTTCCTGCATGTGCCACTCCAGCTGTGGCGACTGACAAATCGCTTTCATGTTGTCATGTGACCGCATTGATGGACAGAAATGCTCATGCTGGTTACACTTCAACCATGAAGATAGGAGTGATAAAAACATGTTAGGCAAGACACCAATTCAAGGTCAGACTTGAGGATAAGAATATGAACACGTGTGAATCACAGTTTGGTGAACCCACAGATCTCTCCTCATGTTGGTCCTACTACAAAAACTCACCAATGTAGCACTCTGTAACCGCCTCAGCAGTGTAGCACCATTAAGACTAAAACAAACATTGAAATTGAGACCTACACTCTGTTCACAGATGAGAACCGAACAATTAAGCAATCGTGTGGGAGCTTTGAGCAGAAACAGCATGCGCTTAAATTTTTGTATTCTATGAGAAATGAGGTAATTGTTTAAAATACAAACAGTCAAATACGGAGAAAGAATTTTGCCCCACGTAGGTGGGTGTGATAATCAAACTTCCCAAATTCTCGCAACTCGTTTGTGTAGCAGCCTCTACCCTCTACTCAGGAAACACGAAGATCTGTTTTCAATCTTCGGATCTTCTATTCTAAAACATTAACTTGTAGCTCTCCTCTGTTACTGTAACTGTATCTTTTAAGACAACCATTATTAGACCCTTACGTAAAACCAAACTCAACCCAACTCTATCGACCAGTGTCACCCACATTCTTACATGATAGTTTAATGATCACACGGCCTTCTAGCAATCTATTCAAAGGCAGCTCAATCTACTGAGACGGTCCTCACCAGAGTGGCTAATGATCTTATTGTTGGCTATGGACAGTAATATGATTACGTGATCTCAGCGCTGTTTTTGGTAACATCTATCACAGGGATGGGCAATCTCTGTCCTCAAGGGCCGCAGCCCTGCAGGTTTTGCAGGGTTCCCTCTTCCAACACAAGCTGTTTCCAATCAATGGGATTGTTATCAATCTAATACAGAGCTTGCTGATGAGCGGATCATATATCCGCTGTGTTGAGGAAGGGCAACATCCAAAACCTGCAGGGCTGCGGCCCTCGAGGACCGAGATTGACCATCCCTGATCTATCATAACATACAGCGAGATTTCTTTGAAAAATGGAACAGTATTCTCATTCACTGCCTTTGACAAGTATGCTTGCATATTACACTGCGTATTACACTATTTATCATAATTGTTATTTCTGTTTTGTTTTCACATCGTTGTGTCCAGCATTGGTCAACTGTGTCGTTTCAACAGTGCTCTATAAATACTGGCGGATTAGATGCTACAGCGCCTCCTAGCCCACATTCGCAAACTTGCCACTTCAAATGCTTTCAACTTTCCATGCGCGAGAAGTAATTCCCCTCCATACCATCGGCGGCGGTAATCATAATTCCTAAAGGCAACCGGAAACCTCTTTTCAGGGGCGGGATATAAAAACGTAAACGATGCATACCGGTTACATTTTCTCTTACGATGTCCTCCCAGGTGAATGAAGCCCTCCGGCTTTTTGCACCGTATCGTGTATATAAAAGTAAATCCTACCTGCTATATCCAGCTGCGACCCCATGTCATGCCGTAGTTGAACTTTCACACCTTTGTCGGCATACCCTATAATGGTAATGTCATACAATGCCGGTCTCTCTCGAACCTAAGAGACAAAGTCATCTTCCCGATCTACTGTACAGACAGAAATTGTACGGTCAAATGCAAAGGGTACACCAGGGTGACGATGTGCAAAATGAGCGACAAAAAAAAGGTCCTTTCCACGAGTACTGCTTAGCCGCGTTTGTCACTTCCTCTTCTTTCCTCGTGCGCTGATTCGCTAGCTAACAGACAATCACAGTGATCAAATGCCACAACGCCGATTGAGCATGTCGAATTTGCTGGAAACGCCCCTTCCCAACGTATTCCAACTCGATCCGACTTTACGACAGTAATTTATACACTGATTAGACGGTGCATACCGTATCCCAACGCTTTGGATTGGTGTATCTAGGCCTTTTGTCTCAGGAATTGCACAATTGACCTTACCGTGACACGCCCCTCCCCGCCCACATTGTTTGTACATGTATTTTTTTTTATTTTTTATTTTTTTTTGTTACCAATGTGCTTGCTTTCTTGCTCTCTCTTTCTCACTATCTTAAACGTGTTTTAATATCTGCATTTAAGCTTTAAGAAATTAAAGTGTTGTAAATGGTACCAAAAAATAAAAAATAAATGCTGGTGTGAAACTCCGATGGCTATATTAGCTGTGATTCAACTACTGTGAGTCCTCGAGTTAAGGCGCACTCCACCCAAGGTGTTTCGAATTTACAATGGTTACACCCAGCTCGCCATTTTGGCTCCTCGTCCGCCATTTTGTTAATTCATTTTTTTCCTTTCGGACACATTACAGTTTACATCAATCACATCACATCATTTGCAACATTGACATCCGAAAGAAGGGCTGACAGGTAGAAGCCGAAGCTTATTCGAGACCCGTCCCCATCGACCCATTACTATAACACATCAATCATATACATTAGGGGTGTTAAAAAAATCGATTCGGCGATATATCGCGATACTACATCGCGCGATTCTCGAATCGATTCAATAAAAAAAAAATCGATTATTATTATTATTTTTTTTTTTTTTATTTTATTTTATTTTTTTTTAAAGAGCTCAGAATTGTTCATTCGGTAGTCTTACCGATTCAACGTCTTATCATCATTGCCTTTTTCTTTTGTGTGTGTGTGTGTGTGTGAATCGATTTTTAAACGTCCATTTTTAATGGAAAAATATTCAACAAAACGTCTGACTTCGGGTTAGGATTCACACCTTGAGCATGGAAGAATGTTATGAACGGAACATTAAGCCTTAATATTTTATTTTAATGCTGTTCAAACATGAAACAGATTACAACCTCTATAAGACTGAAATTTCAGATAAATAAATAATACATTTTCATATAAATCTTACACTCTACAAGCTTACTGATTAGTATTTTCTAAATTTGAATGAAAAAAAATCGCAACAATCGACTTATAAATTCGTATCGGGATTAATCGGTATCGAATCGAATCGTGACCTGTGAATCGTGATACGAATCGAATCGTCAGGTACTAGGCAATTCACACCCCTAATATACATTATTTAGAATAGTCATTAATTTTTATCGTTATCCATCCCATACTATCCCAGACACTGCTCGCTCAGTTCATCTTGAATGTCCGTGTCTAGATTGTGGCTAGTCCCAGTCATTTGGCACTGGTGAGTCGGTCCCCAGACGCCACCAGCAAGCCCACCCCGCCAGGCGAGCAGCCAAGGCAAGCGCAATTCTTCTCATTCACCAGTAGGGTCTTCGCTGACCTCGGATCAGCTTTCACACATGTTGTGCTTTCCAGAAGAGTAGATCGGCTTGCATTCGGCCCGTTGCTTTCAAGCAATTTCAGCACTCGATTCTGGTCAGGTAGCACCACTGGTTGTTAGCATGTTGTGGATCTGATGACTCCTGTGCGCTGCCCAGCCTAGCTCACCCAGCAGAGCGGCCCACGCCAGCTGCATTCCAGGAACCAGACCACCAACCCCCATTTTGCGTATTGACAGCAGATTCATTGGAGCCACAATACAGCCTTATCATGTAGCCTTGACTGTTACAACAAATGTCCAAACGGAATTCGAGACAGACAATATTTAGATTCAAACGGGAACAGCAATACATGTTATCAATGCAGGTGTATAAACAAGAGTTAGCCTTGGCAAAGTCAGCAAATAATCATATACAACTCCAGCTTTGGGTAATTAGTGATGTTGTTGTTGTTGTTGTGATATAATTACTGTTGTCTCTCAAGCGCTGCCAATTCCTCAGCTCCTTTCACGATTCGTGTTTTTAGTTGACCAGAGTTATCTTTAGTTTGAATAAAAATTCGGCAGTCTTTTGTCCACGTGCTTTCGATAAGTCCATTCTTTCTCATTTGTCGAGCCTTTTTGGCGATGTCAGCATTTCGTTTGGTGAGGTTTTCGTTGATGTAGACATGTTTCCCACGAAGCTTGTGACGGTCTCTCAGAAGAGCAATGTTTTTCTTTCTGTCAACAAACCTGATCAGAACTGCCGGTGGTCGTGTCCCTCCAGTTGGAAGCGAAAAGCACATCTGAATGTGCGCAGGATCAACAGTTAATCCCAAATCTCTGAGTTGAAGTGTCACTTGCTGTTCCACAGTCTCGTTCCCTGAATATTGGTCAGAATCTTCCGTGCTCGTGCTAGCCGCAGCTCTCAAAGGGCCACGGCGCGGCTTGATCTTGATACCGGTGACTATCACATCGTTGATACGAAGATTTTGTTCCAAATCATCCACTTTTTGTTCCAAGGCAACAATGCGTCGATCTTTTTCCTGTGTCTCTTTCTTCAATTGCTGTATTTCCTGAAGAAGTGGCTCAATGCTCTTCTTCATTTCAAGTAATTCGGCAACCATTCCACTGAGTTTTTTAAGAGAAGATTTTATCTCCTCAATCTCGTCAGCTCTTTTTCCGCCAGGCATTCTGCAACAATGTAGTTAAAAATCCCAATGCAAAAATCAACAAGTAGTTAGATTCACGAGCGAGTGCAGGAGCAAGTACAGATTCTTCCTCAACAGATGCGTCCTTGAATGAGGACAAGCAGACATTGTTCGGGCAAGATTTAGCGAAACAGCACGCGCTGTAATGGCAAAGTTGTCAGATCTTCCTTATGATTTCTCGGTCAGATATTTTCAGGACGCCGATATTTCTCTCCGAAGCAAGAAAAGGGGGCTTTAAATTTTTTAGTGAAGTGTATCTTCACTCCCTCACCATGCAATTTTGGCCAAAAACAAAAGGAAATACGCTGTCTGCTACAACAGATGTAACAAAAAGACAGAGTCTCCTCACTCACTTTGATCGATTATTGGCAAAACCGAAGGTTTTGGACATTATTCCTGTCAAGCAGGGTAACAATGAATTTATATTACCTCACAGTTTCAGTGTTTTGTTGGCATTTATAGTAAATAGTAAGTCAACAAACGTGTGGTGGACAGTTAGCTACCCGGAGCTATCGTTAGCCTTTGGCTAAAAACAACAATGGAGAACATTACCTTAGCGCAGACGTAGTGGTTTCTGTTCATTTTGGAGGGATTCAACTGGTCGTGTCTGAAAAGTTAGTTCTGTTGGCATTTATAATAAAGAGTAAGTCATCAAACCTGTGGATGGTTAGCTACCTGGAGCTATCGTTAGCCTTTGGCTAAAAACAACAAGGGAGAACAATACCTTCGTGCAGACGTAGTTTCTGGCCATTTTGGAGGGATTCGACTGGTCGTGTGTGTGCTCTTCCACAAAGTTTGATCCAGTGCAGACATTGTTTGCAATTGTTTGAGGGTTTAGGGAAGGTACGCAGCAAAACGCACGTGCCGTCGCAGACATGACGTCTTGCGTCTTAATTGGTTTACTAGGTCATGAGGGCGTGGTTTACGGTAAGGTCAATTCCTGACACGACGAGAGGAGGGAGGACTCAGACGCAGATATAAAGTTGGCCAACAAGGCTGCAGTTTTAATGACCGGAAACTCAAAACGCCTCTTAAAGAGGGAAAAAAGGCTGAACAAAAAAAGCTCCAAACTGGAGAGACAAAAAGGGCACTCAAAAACGGGGACAACAGAAAGCGCTCCACTAGGGAGGAAAACAAGGGGCAAACTAAGGGCGCAAGACAAGGCAAGGCAAGGCATAAAACAAGGGCTGTGGTTCAAGGGCTGTGAGGACGCTTCCATGCACTGAGATGTGACACTTCGGCAACTGCAGGTGGTGGCTGATGGCTTTTATGACCGGGGTGATTGGTAACAGGTGGAGACAATCATGGGTGTGGACCGGTGATTACTGTGCAGGAGGAAGGGCAAGTGACCTGAGGTGAGAGGGTGGTTAATGACTTCAAAATAAAACGGAAACATGACTATGAAAATAAAAGCATGGCCCGCCATCAGCGTGGCGAGGTGACAGTACCCCCCCCTCAACGGCCGGCTCCTGACGGCCCAGGCAGGTCAGGATGTTCCTCATGAAACTCTTCAATGAGGGAGGGGTCCACGATGAACCGGGCGGGCACCCATTGCCTCTCCTCTGGCCCGTATCCCTCCCAATCTACCAGATACTGGCGTCCCCGGCCCTGCTTTCTGACGTCCAACAATTTCCTAACCTTATACACCGGGCCCCCCTCCACCATCTCCGGAGGGGGCGGCGCAGGCTCGGGCGGGACCAGGGAACTGTCCTGGACTGGCTTGACCTGGCTCACGTGGAAGGTGGGGTGGGTGCGGAGGGATCGAGGCAGGCGAAGGCGCACGGCGGCAGGACCTATGGACTTGGCGATTGGAAACGGGCCCACGAATCTTGGGGCCAATTTTGGACATGGTACCTTGAGGTGAAGGTTCTTTGTGGACAGCCAGACTCTTTGACCCGGCTGGTACTGTGGCGCGGGCCTCCTCCTCCGGTCAGCAGCTCTTTTCACCCTGTCCCCTTGACGCTGTAGTGCCAGTCGAGCTGCTGACCAGATTCGGCGACACCTGCGGACCATGGCGTGGACCGAGGACACTGAGGCTTCCTCTTCCAGGTCCGCGAAGTAGGGAGGATCGTAGCCGTGAAAGCACTTGAAGGGCGTGATTCCTGTAGCAGACGTGGGTAGAGAGTTATGCGCGAGTTCGACCCATACCAGGTTCTTGCTCCATGATGAGGGGTTTTGGGAGACCAGGCATCTGAGTCCGGTCTCCAGCTGCTGGTTGAGCCGCTCAGCTTGTCCGTTGGCCTCCGGGTGGTAACCTGAGGTTAGGTTCGCCGTTGCCCCTAGGGCTCTGCAGAACTCCCTCCAAAATCGGGAAACAAACTGAGGACCGCGGTCCAACACTATGTGGCGTGGGAAGCCATGGACCCGGAATACTTGGTCTATCATGACCTCTGCTGTTCTCCTGGCTGAGGGTAGCTTGGACAACGGGATGAAGCGGACCATTTTTGAAAAACGGTCGACAACTGTGAGTATCATGGTTTTACCGTGAGAAGCAGGGAGTCCAGTAACAAAGTCCATTGATATTTCAGCCCAGGGTCTTGAGGGAATTGGGAGTGGTTGGAGGAGGCCCATCCTCGGTTGAGTCGATGTCTTGTTTCTGGCACATACTGGGCAGGCCTTGACGTACTCTTGTACCGAGGCCTCCATGGAAGGCCACCAGAACCTCCGGGCGACGGCAAACAGAGTCCTGCGAGTTCCTGGGTGGCAAGACAAACGAGAGGTGTGTGCCCAATGGATCACCTGAGCTCGCAGGGTTTCCGGTACATAGAGCCGTCGTGGTAGACACTCCTTGGGAGGGCCTCCTTGACCTCCTCCTCGATCTGCCAGGACATTGCTCCTACCACGTAGTTCTTGGGCAGGATGGGTTCAGGTTCGGTCACAGTGGTATCAGGATCATGGATTCATGAAAGTGCGTCAGCTTTGATATTCTTGCTTCCTGGTCTGTAAGTCAATGAGAAAGAAAATCGGTTAAAAAACAATGACCACCTGGCCTGTCGGGGGTTCAGTCTTTTGGCTTGACGAAGGTACTCCAAGTTGCGGTGGTCGGTCCATATGATAAAGGGGTGTTCGGCGCCCTCCAGCCAGTGCCTCCACTCTTCGAGAGCGACCTTGACCGCCAGAAGTTCTCGGTCTCCAACGCTGTAGTTGCGCTCGGCTTTGGACAGTTTCCGGGACAGAAATGCGCATGGGTGAACCTTGCCATCCTCCTGGCAGCGTTGGGACAGGACGGCTCCGACTCCAAGATTGGAGGCATCTACCTCGACCACGAACTGACGAGTAGGATCGGGGACTCTGAGAATCGGGGCCTCTGTGAAACGCTTCTTGAGTTCTGTGAAGGCGCCGTTGGTTTCAGGGGTCCAGCTGAAACGTTGCTGGGGAGAGGTCAAGGCATGGAGTGGAGCAGCGATGGTGCTGAAGTTGCGAATGAAGCAACGGTAGAAATTGGCGAAGCCCAGGAATTGTTGCACCTTTTTTCTTGACTCGGGCGTGGGCCAATCTCGGACCACGCTGACCTTCTCCAACTCCATCTCGACTCTCCCGGGTGATACGACGAATCCCAGGAATGAGATAGTGTCCACATGAAAAAGACTTTTCTCAGCCTTTACGTAGAGCTGGTGTTCGAGAAGACGTTTCAAGACCTTGGTCACATGTTGCTGATGGGTTTTCAAGTCTGGTGAGTAGATTAGGATGTCGTCAAGATAAACGTATACAAAATGGTCTATGAAGTCTTTGAGCACATCATTGATCATGGCCTGGAATACAGCCGGCGCGTTGGTGAGTCCAAATGGCATGACCAGGTATTCGTAGTGGCCGCGGGGGGTATTGAAGCCGGTCTTCCACTCGTCACCTTCCCGAATCCTGACAAGATGATAAGCATTACGGAGATCCAATTTGGTGAATACTTTGGCCTGTTGCAACTGGTCGAATACGGATGACATCAAGGGCAGAGGATATCGATTCTTGATTGTAATTTCATTCAGGGGGCTGTAGTCAATACAAGGCCGCAAGGAGCCATCCTTCTTACCCACGAAGAAAAACCCAGCTCCAGCTGGCGATGAGGATGGCCGGATAAGTCCGGCCTTCAAAGACGTGTCAATGTACTCGTTGAGAGCCTTGCGTTCGGGGCCCGAGACAGAGTACAATCTACCTTTGGGTATGGTAGATCCCGGGATCAGCTCAATTGAACAGTCATAGGGTCGATGCGGGGGGAGTGACATGGCCTTGGATTTACTGAACACCTCTTGGAGATGATGATAGCTTGTGGAAACGGTGTTCAGGTCCGGGTAGTCATGGTCCGTCGCGAGGGTCACCTGGCGGACGGCAGCTGAGGGTGCCTCTGCCGCTGGCTGCTCCAGCCCATGGTGTTCACAGTCCTTCCCCCATTCCAGGACTTGACCAGACCGCCAGTCAATGCGGGGGTTGTGCAAGCGCAACCAGGGATGTCTCAAGACCAGTGTGTGTGACGGGGATCGAAAAACATGGAAGCGAATGAATTCTCGGTGCTGTCCAATATGGACCTCGAGAGGCTCTGTGATATGCGTGATGATGAATAAGTCCTTTCCATTGAGCGCCCTGGCCCTCATATTGGTGGTTAGTGGCTCCGTGACCGCCTGCAACTTCTCCACTAGTCCCCAATCCATGAGGCTCTCATCTGCCCCGGAGTCGATGAGGGCTGGCAAGTCTGTGGTGGTGGCATGGCAAGAAATCCTGACGTGAATGAGTTTTCGATTCTTGACTTGCGTGGGAGAGTCGGAACTCACCGAACTCACCGGGGAGCCTCTCTTGGTGGGACAGGATACCACCAGATGGCCTTGTTCTCCACAGTAGTAACACCGCCCCTCCTGGCGACGTCGCTGACGTTCGTGCTGGGTCAGTCGGGCGCGGTCAAGCTGCATGGGTTCCTCGCCACTCTCGCTCACCTTTTCCGCGGTGGACGACTGGGGAAGTGCACGTTGTGGAAACTCTCTTGCCGATGGGTGCCGGAGGAATCCAGAGCCGGGTCTCCGTTGGTGTCCGCTGGTCTGCATGAGATCTCGCCTTCGATGATCCGTGCGGATGGCCAGCGAAATCAATGAGTCCAGGTCGCTGGGTAAGTCCACGGGAAGCAAGAGTTCCTGCATTGAGGTGGTGAGTCCCTTTAAAAAGTGATCAAAGAGAGCGGTGCCGTTCCAGCCACTCTTGGCTGCTAGAGTTCGGAATCGGATGGCGTAATCATTGACCGATTCTCTGCCTTGTCTGAGATTGCTGAGTTCTCGCGTCTTCTCTCGATCCATGTTGACTGGGTCGAAAACTTGGCGGAGAGCCCTGCTAAACCCGGCTGCGGTTGAGCAGGTCGGGGAGTGCCGTGCCCATTCCGCGGTGGCCCAGTCTCTGGCTCGTCCCGTCAGATGGGAGATCATGAAGGCCACACGGGAACGGTCTGTCATGACGTCTTGCGTCTTAATTGGTTTACTAGGTCATGAGAGCGTGGTTTACGGTAAGGTCAATTCCTGACACGACGAGAGGAGGGAGGACTCAGACGCAGATATAAAGTTGGCCAACAAGGCTCCAGTTTTAATGACCGGAAACTCAAAACGCCTCTTAAAGAGGGAAAAAAGGCTGAACAAAAAAAGCTCCAAACTGGAGAGACAAAAAGGGCACTCAAAAACGGGGACAACAGAAAGCGCTCCACTAGGGAGGAAAACAAGGGGCAAACTAAGGGCGCAAGACAAGGCAAGGCAAGGCAAGGCAAGGCAAGGCAAGGCAAGGCAAGGCAAGGCAAGGCAAGGCATAAAACAAGGGCTGTTTTTCAAGGGCTGTGAGGACGCTTCCATGCACTGAGATGTGACACTTCGGCAACTGCAGGTGGTGGCTGATGGCTTTTATGACCGGGGTGATTGGTAACAGGTGGAGACAATCATGGGTGTGGACCGGTGATTACTGTGCAGGAGGAAGGGCAAGTGACCTGAGGTGAGAGGGTGGTTAATGACTTCAAAATAAAACGGAAACATGACTATGAAAATAAAAGCATGGACCGCCATCAACGTGGCAGCGTGACAATTCCTTGATTTGAGCTTTTGTTGCTAAGAGCAGTTGGATATTCCGCCACGGGGCTTTGCCTTCAAGAGCATGGCAAATGATTGACAACTCCTCAGTCACTCATCCTGTCTCTATTGCGCTGTGCTTTCTTACAAATCAAATTAGAGGTTCAAAATGGGCCAGAGAGGGAGAAGTTTTTTTTTTTTAATAGACCATTTTGCTCCCGTATTACACAAAGGGAATACTGACATTTGTAACAAATGGGACAAAAAGCCCCCCGCCCCCAACCTCCCTTTATCTTGATTGAGGATAATGAGGTCAATTGAGAATCAAGTAAATAGGATGAGAAGAGGTCAGATAGCCGATGAGGCGAGGTTACGTGAGAATCAGGACGATGATGATGGGGAATGGAGTTGTGTGATGAAGGTTGCTGAAGCAGCTTCCTTTCTCTCCGCGCGTGCGTCAGAGCCATAAAAAGGAGTCTTCCTCGCGGCGCGTCGTCACTCATCCCTGTGCCACACGCGCACGCCTCCAGCCAAGCACCGGCGCGCTTTTACGCGCGCGTCTTTGCGCATCTTTGGTCCAGTCCCGATGGACGACGACGACGTTGTGTCGCAACTCGGTGCGGAGACGCCCGGCGACAACTCGAGCGGGGAGCCGGGCGCGTACGCGGCGGTGCGCGTCGTCATGACCTCGGCGTACACGCTGATCGTGCTGGTGGGCGTGCTGGGCAACGTGACGCTGGTGAAGATCTTCGTGAGCACCAGCGCCATGAGGAGCGTGCCCAACATCTTCATCAGCAGCCTGGCGGTGGGCGACCTGCTGCTGCTCGTCACCTGCGTGCCGGTCGACGCCTTCCGCTTCTTCTCCGAGGACTGGATGCTCGGCGAGGCCGCGTGCAAGCTCCTGCCAGCCGTGCAGCTCACCTCCGTCGGCGTGTCCGTCTTCACGCTCACCGCGCTCAGCGCCGACAGGTAAAAGTGCACGTTCTCGTGCGCGGAACCTCTCCTCATCAGCTAACCTCGCTCAAGATCATCTCCTGTACTCCCCCCCCCACCCCCATTATCAGCATCATCACTGTCACCTATCCATCATGTGGAAAGGGACGCAAGTATCAACATGTAGCTTATTATTTATGTAAATATTATGTCTGCACACCCCTGGTCAAAAAATTATTTCTATACTGGCCGCATGACCAAATTGTTGTCCCCTCCCCCCCACAACATCAGTATCTATCTACCACTTTTTTTTTTCTAACTTTTACTAATAGGGCTGGGTATCGATTCCAATTTCCTCAATCGATTTGATTTCGATGGACAAGAGTCCAGTTCAATTCGATTAGATTTTTTTCTGATTCGATTCACTTCATATCGATTAATTGTAGCACTGTCACTATCGAATATTTTTAGGATCATTAATCCATCAGTTATTCAATCAATTAATCGACTAACCGGATTCATTTATATTTTGCATTAAACTGTATTACAAAAGCACATTTTCCCTGATTACTGTTTATTAACTAGTGATTGGTTTATTTCGTACTTCATATTGATATCGTTGCTTACAAAAAAAAAAAGAAAAAAAAAAGGTGTGGGTGGGGTGGTTGTGTTTTTCCCAAAGTAAAAACAGATGTTTGCAAATGTCTTAGTTTGATCAAAAACAGAAGATAATCGGGACTACAGAAAACAGCGAACAATTACTGTAGATATGTTGAAATCAGAGGATTTGGACAATTAAAAAAAAATAATAATAATTGCTCCAAGCGATTACTCAATTATTAAAATAGTTGTTGATTAATTTGAAAATCGATTACTTATTCATTAACTAATTATGACAGCTTTAATTATTTAACATCAATTCTTCTTAAATATAAATAATAACTCCACAAACATTAAATTACAAATTAAATTTTGCAGCAGCTGGTTAAATAATTTAGTTTATTCATGAAAGTAACACGTGCTATAGTGTTACACAAACATTGACATCTGCAAGGATGAGATGAAAATATTCTCACAATTGTAATTCAATAGTTGGAAATAAAGATTCTGATGTGATAAGTCAGGTCTTTCATAAATGTGAGAAAATACTTCTAAATTCATGTGAAGGGTAAATTTCAAGAAAACAGAAAGATGCAGAAAATTGGCGCTTAAAATGGTATTTTCTGGTGAATTTATGGGAAAAAGAGATCAAAATAATATTTACGAAATATACGTAATAATACACCTATTTTCACTATATTACTTATAAATGGCCTGAAGTGTGGTACAAATGCAACAAAATTAGCAAATTAGCAACAAAAATATTCAAGAGTAACAATCAGGAAATTTACTGGTTGCAAATGCACATAGATGAAAATTTTAGTTGCAGTCTTTAAATTTTAGTGGCAATTTAAAGCATTTAGGGGCAGTCTGGAGCCCTGCCAAGAGACAATTCGTAGTATGAAGATTACAAGAGTGGTTTTGAACTTCCAAAAGTCACCGGGGTTTTTTTTGGCGCGAAGTACAACACTGCTAATCAGCAAAAGAACGCCACATAAAGGCCAGGAGTCTACTCGAACAGCTGAACAGGGATCACCACCGCGAGTCACTTGCGTGATTTGTTTGGCACAGTTATACAGAAGCGTGCATAACTGTCAATATGGAGTCAACATTTGTGACTAGCAAATTATGTTTGAACGTACTTGTAGGCTAAATGCTAAAAACGGAGCATTGTTTTCCATAATGCTACAGCTATTGACTTGTGCATGTGCAAACCTCGTGGCATTACACGTTTGAACGTACTTGCAAATACGTCCAAACATATTTGCCAGTCAAAAGTATTGACTCCACATTGTCAGTGGCGAGCAAGATTCCGGAAGATAATCCACCATTTTCAACCGGGTTTAGCATAATTAGCCTTGCCAAGCGCATTTTACAATACTGACTGGGATTTGAACCCTGGTCCCTTGTGTCTAAAGTAGGGATAGACCGATTATCGGCCGGGCCGATATTTGGCATTTTGACAAATATCGGTATCTGCTTTTTTCTGAAGGCCGATAAAGCTGGTGTCTTACTGAGCGGTGAATGCTGGTGAATGTAGCGAAATTTAGGGTTTTCATCAGGATTTGTAAGGGTGCGAAGATCTTTTTTTAAAGGTTTTACAAACCATAACGAAAGTCCTAAATTAGCTATTCACATGCATTGGTTGCTCAAAAAGATAAAGGGAACTTTTCATTTATGGATTTATTTAAATTTCCACGTTATAAAAAAATAAATAAAAAATGATGCTAACACTGGAACCTCCCTATATTTTTTATATTTCTATATTTAGAAATTATTTTGAATTTTTGGAAAACTTTATTTAAAGTAGAAAACATTAGGGAAGTACTACCATCCATCCATCCATCCATCCATCCATCCATCTATCCAACCATCCATCCATCCATCCATCCATCCATCCACCCATCCATCCATCCATCCTTCCATCCATCCATCCATCTTCTTGACCGCTTATTCCTCACAAGGGTCGCGGGGGGTGCTGGCGCCTATCTCAGCAGCCAATCACAGGGCACACGAACAACCATCCACACTCACAAGCACACCTAGGGACAATTCGGAGTGCCCAATTAACCTGCCATGCATGTCTTTGGAATGTGTGAGGAGACCGGAGTACCCGGAGAAGACCCACGCGGGCACGGGGAGAACATGCAAACTCCACCCGGGAAGGTCGGAGCCTGGACTCGAACCGGAGTCCTCAGAACTGGGAGGCGGACGTGCTAGGGAAGTACTTGCTTAGGTTTTAATTTAGCTTAACACATGCTGATGACCCTGGAAGCTCCCTGTATTTCTTGGTAGAATTTTTAAACAAAGCTCTCAATTATTAATATGTTTAAAATTAAACGAAAAAGTAATTTTTAACTCATTTGCTCCCAAAAACGTATAATGTTCCATTTAAATGTTACCATGCTCTCAAAAACGTATTTATACGTTTTTCTTTTTTGTTTTGTTTTTTTGTTTTTTTAAATGCTAGAGCATACACAAGGCTTTGATGCAGCCTCTGAAAAGAAGATAACGGTTAAAGCAATGGTAGTTATTATAAAAACGGCCAGCAGGTGGCAGCAGAGTATAAGGGATCAACTAGGGCCATGTTGCAAAAGCTTCTTTTCCCCACTGTTTGAAACAGATTTGTCAATAATGATGAAAACTAGTTGTATTCTAATGCTAATTGCTGCAAAACTGAAACAGACAGAAATATACTTTTTTTTTTTTTTTCCTGTTGAAAGAGGAGACTAATCGTTCTTTTGGTAGGTTCCATGTTTTTATAGCAATAGAACACAATATTCTGTGGGCCTTGCAAAATCAGTCAAAATCCAGTAAAACAACCCGGGAGTAAAGGCGGTTGCTTCAGTGAAAAGGGTTGCGAGTGAATGAGTTAAAAATGTTGACACTAATATTGTCTCCTTTACTACAAATGAATATCGGCTCTAAATATAGGTTATCGGTTTCCTTGACTACTCATATTCGGTATTGAAAAAAAAAAACATCGGTCTATCACTAGTCTAAAGTCAGCAATGTTATTCACTGCTCCTTCCTTACTTCTTAAATTCTTGTCTCATTTTTGATGACCACTCAAGGCCATCGTGATGTTAGTCAGGATGGTGATACTTCCAGAGCACAATATTTTTTTGGGAATGTCAACGTACTGCTCACTTTCTCTAAAAGACAATTACAATATGATCATACTGACAGTTTAGTAGGAGTATTAAAAACAGTGATCATTTTCAACATTTCTTCATTGAGGTCTAAATATGAGGCTGTACAAAATAAATCCTGTTTGTCCGTTGAGGTGCTGGATTGAAATGTTTCATCAAGGATTTAATTGCGGCGTGTCGAGTGTCAATCGCGCCGTCTCCCCAAAGAAACGCTGACCTTCATCACTTCTCACCAGGCGCAAGATGAGATGTCATTTCCTGACGCGTCCCCCGCTATCGCACGATCCGATCCCGCCGACCACCTATCAAGGGCCGCGGATGCGCGCACCCAACATGCCCGTAATTAGCGATTAAGATCCTAATGAGCCAAACGTTGATGCCAGACGCCCTCCGAGCGGGAAGAGGAACAAACACAGAGCAGAAAGAGGCGTGACGAAGAACACGAGTGACAGATGAAGTGTCAGACCGACTTCTCCTCGGGGGACACCGTCGAGAACCGCAGGGGCGTCACCTATAGAGCGCTTTGACACTTTTTCCTCATCTTTGACGCTTTGATGACAATTTACTGAGGCATGACACACTCCAAGTGACCCCGGCGTGTCCGTTTGCTCATATTTAGTGACGGATTAGTTTGCGATGTTTTGTTGACATTTTGCAGATGTATTGGAGGAAACCTGTTTTTGTAGTTGCTATGTTCCTGAGGCCTCATTTCGTAACCCGAGGTAGAAGGTTCTCGCCAAGAATACATGTACCAACGTTTACATATTCAGGATACAAGAAAAAATATATACATGAAAATAAATCCCATGGGAACGCTCGTCTATGCACACTTCAGTGCAACTGGCGATGGAAATGAGGGCGCTAGTCATCCTGTCGTTTGGCAGGCCACTTTGTCAACCAATTGTAAGTATCTGAAAGTCGAGCGTAACAGGAAGTCATTTGCCGATGGCTCAGTCCCTCATCTGACCCTGATGGTCTTTAACGAGCCCATCAAGGTCTCTAACGAGCTCCTCGGGGAGGTGGGGGTGGGTGGGTGCAAATCTTCATCAGGATCACAACCAAGTAGTCCGATGACTCATCACTTGGTGTTTGCCTTTCTTTTTTTTTTTTTGGTCACTGCTAGATGGCTCCTCCCTTACTGTCATGAAAACGTGAAGAGTTTTAAAGACCTTTGTGTAGTTTGTGTGACAGAACATTTTTCCAAGTACTGTGAAGCATCCATCTTGTCCTTATGACAACCACACGTGATCATGTGATTGCTCATCTGCAGCAGAAATTGTGAAAAAAAAGTGATTGAGGTCTTTGGATTTCTCAAAGGTGCTGGTCCTAAACCCAGTAGGCTTGTAGTCTGGAAGGGCATCCGTCCATAAAACTCTATGACAGCATTTCAACCAAATTACATTGAAAAAGCTGCTCTTAGAGAAAAGTCACTTAGCTGAACCACCACCAGGTAAAAGAGCATTATTGGAAGTGTACTCAAATGTGTTTGTGTGTGTCTCAGGTATGTAGAAGTACAGACATTTATTTAAAAAAAAAAAAAAACAAAAAAAAAGTATTTTAATTAGCCTTAACAGTGGCCATACTGAGAAGACCATTATACTGTACATTTAAAAGCTAGCTAGCTAGCATTAGCTTGCAGCAAATAGTCCACTTCAAGATTTTCTATTAAAGCCCGTGGTTAACATATTTGGAATAAGGGGCGGGGTCTAAATCATATCTTTTTGCCTATGATGTCATAGGAAGTCCATATATTGGCATAAGGGGCGGTGTCTACACAGTCACACATGACCCAACTTGTTCAAACAATTTTCAACCTGTTCTCAGCCACCGGAAGTATGATGTCATGGAAAGTCCATATTTGGGCATACGGGGCGGAGTCTAAACATTCATGCTACGACATGTCCCAACTCTTCCAACAAGTTATACCGCCCATTGACTGGATGCCAGTCTCCAGTCACTTTCACAGATGTTATTGCTCATCAAAACACCGTAGAATTAAAAATTTAGACATACAAAAAGAACATATTTACTAAAAATATAGCATTGCGTAGCATCTACGCTAACGATAGATAATTCAAATGCTACTGACCACTTTGGCCTGCTCAATCAACGGCAATCTTCTTCAACAAGCAATCATCAGTCATGAAGGCTTTAACAGCTTCTTAAATCAACTTTATCTATTTGCTCAACTTTCCCAACGAAGAATGATGACGAAAAGCAACCAGCTCCAAAGGAAAAAGACAATGAGGGGTTAGGGTTCAGAAAATAGGTGAGCTGGGATTGGTCGTTGGCTGAGCAACTGTGATGTCATCTTCAGTCAACAGCAAGTGGCAAAATGGCTGCCCCCTGAGATGGAGAAAAACGGTCCCCAATGCTTGTCTATGGCTGTGTCATTTTACGGAACCGCTGTAAGCCCGCAACTTCCGGTTTAACATGTCAAAATAAAAGCATCATATTGAAAAAGGAAATAAAGATGGCAGCATTTACACAAGTCTCAACTTGTTCTCGAACATATCCCAACTTGTTCTCAGCCACCGGAAGTATGGCATCATCAAGTCCATATTTGGGCATAAAGGCGGGATCACAATGAGCTTTTTTTTTTTCTTTTTTTAAATCACTCATTCATACATACACAAGCTCACTTCATGTAAGCCACATGGGTCTCCCAGGCAGGGGAGCGAACCCACGCCAACCGGCACCAAAGACAAAGGATCACAATGAGCTCAATGACCTTCATTGCTAGAACATGTCCTGACTTGTTCTGAATCACCGGAAGTGTGATGTCATAGGATGTCCATATTTGGGCATAGGCACGCTCAATGACCTTCACTGCTATGACATGTCTCAACTCAGGTACAAGGCCATCGTGAAGCCCATGGACATCCAGGCATCCAGTGCCGTTTTTTGGACGTACGTGAAGGCCGCCGCCATCTGGCTGCTGTCCATCCTGCTCGCCATCCCTGAGGCCGTCTTCTCCCAGGTTGTCACCATGCAGGTAACACATGCTAACGCTAACACCAGACCAGGTGACACCATCACGTCAGACATTTGACCTTTCTTTATTCTGTCATCTCCACCCTCTCAGGGTCAGAGTGGCAACGAGAGTGTGACCTTCCTCAATTGCGTGCCGTACCCTCTGTCCGACCAGACGCACCCCAAGGTCCATGCCGTCATGCTCTTCCTGGTCTACTTCCTGTTCCCGCTGGCCATCATTTCGGTGTACTACTACCGCATTGCACGTACGCTCATGCGCAGTGCGCGTGACATACCAGGGGAGGTCAGCGAGCACACCAAGAAACAGGTCAGACTTTTTGATGATGATCGTGATACACATACAGACTCATACACTTAAAGTGGAAGTCAACGATAAACATTTCTTGACAACAATATGTTATATAATGTCTAAACATGACATTCTGATTAATATTTGTGGAATATGAGTTAAGCAGCAAAATCCCGCCGTTTTTCTCCATCTCAGGGGGCAGCCATTTTGCCACTTGCTGTTGACTGAAGATGACATCACAGTTGCTCAGCCAACGACCAATCCCAGCTCACCTATTTTCTGAACCCTAACCCCCTAACCCTAACCCTGAGCCAGACCTGAGCAACTGTGATGTCATTTTCAGTCAACAGCAAGTAGCAAAACGGCCGCCTTCTGATATTGCTGCTTAACTCATATTCCACTAGCACAATATTAACCAAAATACCATATTTAGACTAGTGGGGCTGCATAGAACATACTATTGTCAATATTTTATTTTGAGTTCCAGTTTTAATATAAACACTGGGTCATGAAACCTCTTATGCAAGGCTGACACATGCACGACTTTTGGTCACGATCTTGTCGTGGCAAGTTGTGCCATTTTGGGGCACGAACTGGGAGGTTCCCGCACTGTTCACGCATAGTTCACGACGACTTGTGAATCCCCGCAAAAATACTTTCGCCTTGACTCTATCTACAAATGTCACCCCGAAAGTGACGGTTCGCACCTCGAACTCACCATCCATCACATACACACACACACACACACACACACACACACCCCCCCCCCCCCACACACACACACACACACACATCCCTATCCACAGACACATAGACTCACACAAACTTATAAATACACTCAGACACAAACAAGCACACACATCTACCAGCAACACCCGTGTTGATGACGATGAAGACACGAGCACTTGAGGAATATTTATGATAGGGCGACCTTTCAAAGGCGTCTCGTCCCAGCTCATCTTTTTATTCCTTCAACTCCTCATGTGACCTCCAGATGTCATCTTTAGCCTCCGGCGCGACACAAAAACAAACGGAAACAGCCAGGAAGTCGAAGGGGAGGAGTTAAGAGCACGTCAATAGGTTGCGTTCTTATAAAGCGCGTTGTGACAGCTAAGGCTGTTTGAAAGCGCTTTATAAATAAAGATGACTTGACTTGACACCAGGAGGTCAAAAGGTGCTGAGGTGAGCGGCGACCACTCATGTTTTGTTTTTTTTTGTGGACGGGCAGCAACCCGTCAATGACATACTGCCACCTTTCTTGCAACAAGCACATACGATGACATGAAATAATTGCAATGGTGACCACTCACATATTGTAGTTGCAAGTCAAAGTATATAAGTCTTAAGTCAAGGTGCCGCGAGTCAGTAGCAACCTGTCCTGATTGGTCCAACCAGAATCAGAGCGATTTTATTTAGATCATTGCCATTGAGCCGCCTCTGCGAGCAAACGACAAACGGGTGAAGAGAAAAGAAGCGACAATAAAGCGGGCCAAAATCCAGATGTTAGCGGGAAGGCAAGGCAAGAGACAAATGGCATACTAGAAGTGGTTTAACGACCTGCAGTCACACAGGTCCCAAGCCACTGTGGCAAAAATCAAGCCGGTCATCTGGAGGCTCGATTAAATTTCAATCAAGACAAGGCAAGTCAAAATGTTGGTTAAGTAAGACCAAGGTCAAGGAACCGGTTTAAGCCCACTACTTTTCAGTCTGAGTTAAACGGTAAGAGACAAATCCACGTGGTGGGTTTTCTACGCACAAGACAGTCTTAGTAGTAGAGAAGGAGAAGTCCTACAAAAGGTAGCTTGAAAGGAGATCTAACTCCTAGTAAACATAAAGAGGGTTATAAAGTTGAAATATCGTGATTGCTCAAAGACATTACAGATCGTGCACAATATGGCTGGAACAACTGAAGAGTTGAAATGCAAAAGCAGACATCTCCAATTGATTGGGAATTGGATAAAATTAGTTGGGGTTTTTTCCTGGTTCCATCAATCTCACCCACCAATGACTTTCAATGAAATCATCTCCCTTGGACTGTTTGACACAATTAGCATATTTGACACTCGCTTTCAAGGCCAACCGAAACATTATTAGCAGCCAGGCAATGAGAAGAAAGGGGCGAAGATCTGTTTCAGGACACACGTGATGAGTTGGTGATGAAGTACAAGCAAGTGATTGCCTTCAATAACGATGATGCGAGTTGCAGCAAAAGGTTTACCGCACTTGTCGGTTTCTCAAATAAAACCTTTATTTTTGACACATTTTTCATAGGCATTGTTTGGTTTTGTAGGGTTCGTTGATGCAACATGATGGGCCGGCTGCTAGTACACTTGGCTCGGATTTAGCGGTAGAACTTATTAACGTGAGGAAGGCATCGGGTGTGTGAGAGAAAATGAAAACGTTAACATGGATTTCTGGAGTGACTAGAAAAGACTTACAAGTCTCAAAAACGTAAAACTGGTGACATAAGTGTGACTTGTGAGTCACATGACAAGCCTCCCTCCTCTGCTGCGAACACGATGCTAATAATGCACAAACGGCTAAAGCTAGCAGCTAACGCGATGCTGCCCCCGCAGATGGAGACGAGGAAGCGCCTGGCCAAAATCGTGCTGGTCTTCGTGGGTTTATTTGCACTGTGCTGGCTCCCCAACCACATCCTGTACCTGTACCGCTCCTTCCACTACCAGCAGACGGATCTGTCGCTAGCTCACTTGCTGCTAACGCTGCTAGCTCGCGTCCTGAGCTTCTCGTCGTCGTGCGTCAACCCGTTCGCGCTCTACCTGCTCAGCGACAAATTCCGACGACACTTCAACAGGTTTGGACGCCGACAGGTCACGTGTACACGTTACACAAATCATTCTATACAATTTTTCCACCTGCCTCCATGTGACATTGACGTGATGCTAAAGACTCAAGCTAACACTCTGTGTTCATGTGTATGTGCGTTTTTGTGTGTGTGTATCAGTCAGCTACGATGCGGCGGCAGTGGCGTGAGTCTCGAACATCAGGCGAGCTACCTGTACAGCACGTCACACATTCGTCTGACCTCCATCAAAAAGGCCACACCCACCGTAGGCAACAGGCAGGATGTGTGACCAACAAGCAGGATGTCGCTTGAAGGCCATGTTGCGTGATGAAGGAAGTGATACTTTCCTTTATGTGGAGAAAGTCTTACTTGGAAGGGATGAATTCACTCACTCATTCATTCATTCATTCATTCATTCATTCATTCAATCATGTTGACAGTAGTGTCCTCAGGTAGCCATCTTTGTTTGGTGATGTTACTGTTATGTGTCAACTCTAATAAAAGCGCACAAACCTGTCTTTTACCCTGATTGCGGCCACATCCCCTTCTCCAAGGGAGGTCGGCACCTGCCGTGAGAGGCTTTGACACTTTAGCTAGATGCTGCCACCAAGTGGTCGCCACTGGAGTTGCAATGATGAAATTGGACCTTCGCCACTTCATAGGTGACTATAAAGTGACGTCATCAATCCTCAACATGATTAACTCTGATCAAAGATTTTATCATCTGGTTGAAAATTTACTACGTTATTTATTTATTTTATTTTTTTAACCCTTTGACGTCAAACTGATGGCTGCGAGGCCAGAATGTGGGCGGAGCATAAATCAGATTATTTTGGGTGTTCAGCTGTTGTCGTCATTCTCCTCATCATCTTCATCTTCATCGCTCTCTTGGACGCCTTTGCTTCTCTCACCCGGTAAGTTTTCGTTTGACGTCAACTCGCTAGCAAATATCTTAAATACGTACAAATGACTTTTGATGGGCAGCTGAGAAAATGACGAAACTTTTACTGTATATTGATGACAATCATAAGTGTGTGTAGTGAGAGAGTGTCTCGAAATCTGTCCATGTGTGTGTCTTTTCAAAGCAAAAGTAGAGTAGATACATAATTTCGTAATATAGCTACATATTTACAGTTGAAGTCATCATGTACGGTATTGGATGATTTTATATATATTTAGTGCATATATATTATGTATATACATGATATAGTATGTACTTTTTGTAGCGGACAAACAGCCGCAGCTGTCGTGTTACGTTCTTCAGCACAACACGTTTCCTAATTTAGCTCGGCACTTGCTTGCCACTGTGGCCACTGTGGCTCATCTAAAGCTGTTGTATCATCCTGTCAGATGAGATTTATTCGGTATGTGACAGGAAATATGAAGCGCTCCTTCACTTACAAACTATTGGCTGTTGGAAAATTGCAGTTGTTTGTTTACATTCAAATGAAGGCAGCCAACTCGAGTGATGATTTACACACTGCGATGATCACATGATTACAATTTCAGCATCATACTTGGCGCAGCCTCAAACCTGTGACCTCCCGAGTGCCAAAGGTCAATGTGAAGGGAGCTCTTCTCAGATGGTTTCGATTGAAAATAGGTTATTTTATTTATTGTGGTTTATGTTTTAGCGTCCTATTTAGAGGTTTTTTAGGCTGTAGTACTAACTTTGTGGATGTTAGCATTAGCATCCCATGAGTTTGCATCACGTGTTAGTCGATTGTTTATTAGTGTTGCAATGTTTTTTTGATCATGTTTGTGTAACTAATTGGTAAAAAAATATCAATAAAAACTCAAACTTCTTTTTCAATATTTATTTAGTTTACAGTACCATGTTTTTAAACCACTAAGCAGCACATCATCCCTTTAGCTGTGGGTGAGTCATGAAACATCTCTGTCCACTTTCACACTGCAGTCTACACTTCTGTAGGACTGATTGCTTTACTCAACTCTCAACTCAACTTTATTTATAAAGTGCTTTAAAAACAGGCATCGCTGTATACAAAGTACTGAAACATAAATCGGTTGTGCAGTAAAGAATAAGGTAACAAAACAAGAAGAAAGCAAATATTTTGAAGTGAGTATACAAGTTTTTTTTTTTTTTTTTTTACAAGTAAATAAATTTTACAGCTTGTATTACTAACTTCGTAGATGTTAGCATCCCATGTGTTAGCATCACATCTTCATCAAATGTTTATTAGCATTGCGTTAATATGGTTAGCATGTTAGCATCAGCAACTAGTCCAGGGTGTCCCCCGCCTACTGCCCAGAGCCAGCTGAGATAGGCGCCAGCGCCCCCTGCGACCCTTGTGAGGAATAAGCGGTCAAGAAAATGGATGGATGGATGGATGGATGGATGGATGTTAGCATCAGATAAGAAACTGTTTAGCATCTTTGCGTCCTATTTAGCGGTTGTTTGGCTTGTATTACTAAAATAGTGGATGTTAGCATCCCATGTGTTAGCCTCACAGGTTAGTGCCGATAGTGGTTCATCAATATATTTAGCATATTAGCATCTGATAAACAACTGTTTAGCCGTTTAGTATGTTTTGCATTTCAGTCAAATGATATGTCCTATTTGCTAGCGCCCCCGTGAGGATGGAGACGTCGGTGAAAGCCACTCAGGTGCTAGCGCCCCACCCACAAAATGAGCTGGCTCCGCCCTCCGTGACCGATGACCCCATGGACGAGATCAGCAGGAGGCTGAAAGAGATCATCAGCAGTAACGCTCAGGTTAGCCATCGCGGCGTTAACGTCACGTTTGTCAAAGTGTGATGTTGTGTGACCATTTCAGGTGGAGGTGGACACACATGATGACATCACTCCAAGCGTCCAATCAGGTGTGACGTCAGAGTCACGTGACATTGACATCGTTTCTATGGGTGGATCTCATTTCTCTCACTTTGCTCGCTTTTCGATCCTTTGAAAGCAATCTGGAAAAAATTATGACGCTGGAGAGGAACTTCTGTGTCATTTTGATGTTTCGAGTAGCTTAGGACATGGGTGTCCAAACTATGCTCCGGGAGCCATTTGTGGCCCACCATCCATTTTCAGTGGTCTGCGGCATTTACTAAAATTGACATTTGACACGGCCCGCAAGGCTAGCTAACTTTTGGCCTTGTATCCTTGAGCAGAAATCTGTTATGTCGCTGTTTATCAAGTTAATTTGATGTCAGGGTTACCTGTTTGACATCTATTAAACACGACACAAAAAGGAGAGAAGACACTCAGTTCAGAGCTCGCAAGGAGAGGGAATGATACAATTCACTCCTTCACTTATTTGGTTTTCCACGCCCTTTCCATGCTCCTAGTTACATGGGTGTTCCAACCCTAAAAATGCAAATGCAAGGCATAGTTGGAACATATGGAAGACCAAAAGTGCCAACATTAAATAAATAAATGCACCATTAAATAATTAAATAAAAGTGTCATTAATTAATTAAATGTGTCATTAATTAATTAAATGTGTCATTAATTAATTGAATGTGTCATTAATTAATTAATTTCAGTGATTATTTATTTATTTATTTATATATTAATTTACTTCTTTATGTATATATTTATTTATTTATATATTTATTTATTTATATATTTATTTATTTATATATTTATTTATTTATTCATTTATTTATTTCTCTATTTAATTATTTCATGGTCGCTGTTTTGCGGTGTTTCGTGAATTTATTTTATCTGTCAAGCTCGCCCGTCAAAGTTAGTGGGCGGGGCTGAGGCCTGATTCACTCAAATCTTGTCTAAGCGACTGCTTCGGTCTGAAGTGGTTGTCAACATGGCGGCTATGGTGATAGATATTTTGCTGATATAGAGTGATCGAGGCTTGTCGTTGTGCAAAACCAACATCAAAATAAAAGCGATATTTCTTTTATTTCGATAAAGTACAATTTTGCCTTGTAGGCGTTTCCATTGAAGAGTAATTTGCTTCTGAGGCGTAGTTCTCGTAATGTCCCGTCTCAGCTCTCGCGAGATCTCGCAGTTCATGTAGGCGGTCGCATCATGCAACGTCACGAGAATAAATTGTTTGCGTGTTTTAGACTTGATACATTTAAGGGATTTTAAATATATCTCAAATTCTATTAGAAAAAATATTATAGATAGATGCAGGGAGATTTAAGAAGTCTTGTTTATGATGCCTGGAAACAGCAGTGGCGCGGGCAGCAAGTCAAACAGCGACATCTGCTGGCTTTTAGGTACACACGTTTGGAATGTGATAGAGTTTACTGTTTGTATGTTGTTAATTTAATGTTTTAATTGTTTTCGTATGTTTGATTTGTATTCCATGTTGGCGACAGCAGTTTTCATTGCAGCGATTTTTTTAAGTGCTCTCAAAATAAAGTTGAGCTGAATTTAAATTTGCTACCATTGTTAGTAACGTTTTACATACATAAATGCAAATTTTGTTTTGTGTGTGTATTTTTATTTTTTTTTGCAATGTTTTGATCGCTTTGGTGATGTTTGTTGTTGGACTTGCAGCAGTTGTTCAATGGAGCATTTTGCACCGTTGTGGCCTCTCGCTGAGCCACTGATCCTGTACTTCCTTTTCTCCGTAACGGGGCGGAGTCACATGACTAGTAGGAAATGCGGGGGGAAAAAAAGTGTTTCCGTTAAAATTTTGCGAAGAACTACAATTGCAGCACGTCTCAAAAAGCACCTAATGAAAGCGTAAATCTAATGTCTAATGGAAATGCACCTACAGTATTTAGGTGAAAAGCGCCACCCAGCCTATCAATTGTGTTTACTAGCTACGAACACTGCATCAATTGACTATTCTGAAATGGATTTGCCTTGACTTGATGAGCAGGTTGACCAATCAGGTGTTAGGACCCGCCCACTAACTTTGACGGGCGACCTTGACAGATAAAATAAATTCACGAAACACCGCAAAACAGCGACCATGAAATAATTAAATAGAGAAATAAATAAATGAATGAATAAATAAATATATAAATAAATAATCACAGGGAAATTAATTAATTAATGACACATTTAATTAATTAATGACAGTTTTATTTAATTATTTAATGGTGTATTTATTTATTTAATGTTGGCACTTTTGGTCCTCCATAGGCACACAGTGTACTTGTTTGTCAATCGTGTTGTGCATTGTGAGTGGAAGATTGCTGAGTACTTGTGGTCAAGTTTGCAATCATTTCTTAACAGAAAACAGGCTACCTCAGCAGACTGGCTCGAACCATTCTGCTGCGTTAGATGTTGTGGTTCTTCAGCTTTTTGACTTATCTTCAAATAGCCAGGCTATATGAATGTGAGTGGGAACAGAGCAAAGCATTCTTCATTGCAAGCAGAAGCAATTCTTCTTTGCGAGCAAAGCAGTCTTCATTGCAAACAGAAGCAGTTCTTCATTGTAGCAAATATATGATAAGATAACATATATGGCTAGTAGGGGTGTTAAAAAAAATCAATTTGGCAATATATCGCGATACTACAGCACGCAATTCTCGAATCGATTCAATAGGCAGCCGAATTGATTTTTTAACATCCATTTTTGATGAAAAAATATTCAACAAAACGTCTAACTTTCACACCTTAAGCATGGAAGAATGTTATATTAATGGAACATTTAGCCTTACTATTTTATTTCAATGCTGTTCTAACATGAAAAAGGTTACAACCAGTTTGTTAAATACAGTGGCTCACAGTTATAACACTGAAGTTTGAGATCAATAAATAATACATTTTCATACAAATCTTACAGTGTACATGTACAAGTTTACTGAATGGTATTTTCTAAATTGAGTAAAAAAAAATCATAACAATTGACTTGTAAATTCATATCGGGATTAATCGGTATCGAATCGAATCGTGACCTATGAATCGTGATACGGATCGAATCGTCAGGTACTAGGCAATTCACACCCCTAATGGCTAGGCTATGTAAATGTGAGGGCAAAGCAAAGCATTCTTCATTGCAAGCAGAAGCAGTTCTTCATTGCAGCAAATGTATGAAAAGTTATTATTTACAATTATTCCTACACTTGAAAGTAAACAAAATATAATTGCTTGCTTGATTTTAGTAAATTAAAGTCATTTTGCTGTATGTGGCCCTCAACAAAGAAGTTTGGACACCCCTAGCTTAGAAGAAATGACAATCGCCTGTTCTTATTGGCCCAATTGCGGTTGTCATTTCTCACTGATGTCGTTGTTCCGATGGATGTTGTTGTAGAGGTTTGTTGCGTCGCAGACAGTCTGAGCGCTTTGTCATCTCCTGAGGAAAAACTTGATCACTTGATGAGGAAACACGCTGAGCTGGTGAGTTTGGACTTCCTGTTGGAGCTTCTGCCAATCTTCCACTGTCAATTAACGTGTGTACGTGTGTGTAGTTGTTGTGCGAACGTGGCGAGCAGAGGGTGGTTCAAGGTCTACGTGACAACATTTGCATCCTGCAGGCCGAGCGAAGCAAACTGGAAAGTTTGTGCAGAGACGTCCAGGACCACTACTACACACTCCGGGTGCACAGCACACACACACTTGCCAAACTTTGACGTACCACGCTAAGTGTGATGCTAGCATGCTAATGTCCAACTTGGCCCCTGGGACCAGGACGAGGCCCTGCGCAGGTGCCATGAGGACGAGGAGAAGCGGTCGGACATGGCCGCCCACTTCCAGACGTCGCTCACAGAAATCCAGACGCAGATCGAGCAGCACAGCGCCAGGAATGAAAAACTGTGCGAGGACAACGCCAAGCTGAGTCAAAAACTGCACTCGCTGCTGGAGCAGTGTCAGCGCAGAGAGGAGGTAAGACAAAACGACGACAACGGCGCAGTGACCCAGCTCATTACTCCGTGTGTGTAGAGTTTAGAGAAGATCAACCACCACCGCGACCTCCAACAGCAGCTGACCTCGGCCAAGCTGGATCAGGCTAACGCGCTGCTGGCGGAAGCGCAACAGAAGCACCATCGCGAGAAGGAATACGTGAGTGGGCTTCGGCCTCGGCTGACGGCGCTTTGTTTTGTGTGTCTGTGAGTTTGTGCCGTGTCGCCACGCCGCAGCTGCTGGCCGAGGCGGTGGACAAAACCCGGAAGTGCTTCACCATGAAGGAGGAGGAACTGAACATGAAGAAGAAGGTAAATAAGACACGTTTGCTCTCTTTCACCAGCTGCTGCGCGAGGCGGCTGAGTGGAAGCTGCAGACGCAAACGCTACGCCAACACGCCGCCGTCACGCACGCGCAGGTGATTACGCACGCAGACGACACGGCCACTTATAGCCTCCGGGACGCTGTCGCCAGTAGCCAAAACCGGCCTCCTGAAAAGGGCTTCGGAATACGGACAGATGCCACAAGATGGCGCCAAAGAAATGCAGCAACTGCGGACAGTCGAGCCGTCGCTCGGTCCAGTTTTTGCTTTGCCAAAGTTTGTCGGTGACTTTTATATCATACATAGAGTTATAATACGTTGGGATTTTTCATTATAGTTTGTTTTTGTTTGGTTTAGAATTCTGTTGTCGTTTTTTAGTTCATTTAGTTTTGTTCTTATTAGTTTTATTATTATTTTTTTAATGTATGTATTATTTGTCAGGCACAAGATAAAGGTATTGTGTAATAAAGTAAAGTAAAATACATTTGTCAAGCGACTATCTCAGCTTCATTCTGTACAGACGTACAGCAATACTGAAATAAAGCTTGAAAGCCATGTATAATATTAATTGACGAGTACTAAAACATAGGACATTTTTTGCTATAATAAAAGTTAGTTTTAGTTAGTTATTTAGTTATGGTTCTAGATGTGTTTTTTTAAAGCACTTAAAAAAATATTTAGCGAAAGAAAATGTTCGCCAACAGTAGTTTTAATGGCTTTCCTTAAGACAACTTCATGTTAATATTTAAACAAGGCAAAAATAGTGAATATCTCCAAAAATCAGTAACTCGTCTAATGTGCAAATAGCCAATAGATGGGGGGAACACTGTCGACTTCATCACGTTGACTTTCAATAATCAAAATACTGTATAAAGTTTGCAATGAAGTATACACATATATTTTAATTCACAAGCGCTGTATAAGCATACATGCTAGTTAGCGTCAACCGTCAAACATGCTGGTAATTTTTTTAAAATTATGTTTCGTTTATTCCTCAAAAATGTTGTACCTTGAAATGTGTGACCTTGTGATGACCTCTCCATGACCTTGTCGCCCTGCAGTTGGCGCTCTACTCCAAAAAATTTGACGAGTTCCAGACGACGTTAGCAAAGAGCAACGAAATCTACGCTCGCTTCAAGAACGAGATGGAAAACGTACGAGATTTGTGTGTTTGTCCTCGTGTATTGTTGACATCTGTTGTCATGCGAGTAATTAAGAGCAGAATGCCAGCATCTACTTTTGTAGAAAAAAATATAATTATCAATAAAATAATACATTTGCGCTAGTTGACATTTACCCCCAATTTGAATAAAAAGGGACCAATACATTAAAGAATTAGTTTGCTTGGTGTTTGTTTACTTGGTCTTCAGAGCTTGTGACATTTATGCAAGAAGAATTTATTAACTAAACTTCGGATGACATATAAAGAATAACTGCAGTATTATGACAAATGGAAGAATAGATTAAAAGATGCAGTGGTATGAACTTTAGATCTCGAAATGAGTGCCAGCTATGGAAGACCGGACAGCATCTGAGATTTAGGAGGTCATTTATGCTGCGCTAAATTTATACACCACAAATAGCTTGGACTCGCGTGTTGATGAGGATTAAATAGAGTTGGCATCTGGGATGTAAATTGAGAAATTGTAAATAGTGTGTGTGTGTGTGTGTGTGTGTGTGTGGGTGTGTTTGAGCGTATCTGTCTTCAGATTAACATAGACTTGAACAAGTCTGAAGTTGTGCAAGACCCTATAGCTTTATTGTTTATTATTTACTATTGTGGAGTTGCAGTGATGTCATCGTTTTGTAGTTGCCTTTGACCTTGTGCACTTCTGTTTGTCGATAAGATGTCTGAGAAGATGAAGAAGTTGGAGAAGGAGTCAAACGTTTGGAAGCTGAGGTTCGAGAATTGCAACAAAGCTTTGACGGACTTGTTGGAGGAGGTGAGTCGCGTTAGCACAATTAGCACGTTAGCTTGTCTCCCTCTCACGTGACCGCGGTCCTGTTCCTGCAGAGGAGCGAGAAGGGCAAAGAGTACGAAGTTTTTGTGGTGACCATCCACAAGCTGGAGAAGTTGTGTCGAGCTCTACAGGATGAGAGGAAAGCTCTGTATGCTAAAATCAAAGAAGTCCGCCGGGACAATGCCGAGACCTCCCCCAAGGCAGAGCCTGCGCGAGACAACCACGACGATGTTGCTGAAAATGACGCCAACGATGAGGACGGCATCATGACGGACGAGATGCGGCGCCTGAGGGCCGAGCAAGAAAAACTGCAGGAGTTTGCGGAGTCCTTGCATGCGTCTCACAGCACCGGACTGGAAAAGGAAGTGGACTCATTGGACCTGGAGAGCCACTTGGAAAACCTGGATGATGACCTCGTTCCGGCCGCGTTTGGGCATTTCAACAAAACTCAGCGTCCACGAGAACAAAACCACCAATCGCAGCCAGAACCAGAACCAGAACCGGAGGTAAAACAAGCAACAGAACCAGAAATGAAACCAGAACTAGAAGTTAAACTGGAGGTAAAACAAGAACCAGAAGTTAAACTGGAAATAAAAGAGTCAGAAGTTAAACCAGAACTAGAAGTTAAACCGGAAATAAAACAAGAACTAGAACCAGAAGTGAAATCAGAACCAGAAATTAAACCAGAACCAGAAGTTAAACTGGAAATAAAACAAGAACCAGAAGTGAAACCAGATCCAGAAGTTAAACCAGAAATAAAACAAGAAACAGAACCAAAGGTTAAACCAGAATCGGAAATGAAACTTGAACCAAAAGTTAAACCAGAACCAGAAGTTAAACTGGAAATAAAACAAGAACCAGAAGTGAAACCAGATCCAGAAGTTAAACCAGAAATAAAACAAGAAACAGAACCAAAGGTTAAACCAGAATCGGAAATGAAACTTGAACCAAAAGTTAAACCAGAACCAGAAGTTAAACTGGAAATAAAACAAGAACCAGAAGTGAAACCAGATCCAGAAGTTAAACCAGAAATAAAACAAGAAACAGAACCAAAGGTTAAACCAGAATCGGAAATGAAACTTGAACCAAAAGTTAAACCAGAACCAGAGGTAAAACCGGAACCAGAAGTTAAACCGGAACCAGAAGTGAAATCAGAACTGCACACAAAACCAGAACCAGAAGCCAAATCAAAAGCAAAAATGAAATCAGAACCGGACTCGGGTTCCTCTTCAGAAGTCATGACTGAGGTCAAAGTGTTGACCTCGACAAATGACCTCCAGCAGGCAGGGGCCGACACCCCTCCCACCATGGAGACTACACCCCCTGCACTGGGACCCCCCATGAAGGAAACCAAGAGAAACAAGAAGAAGAGGAACAACAGGAACCAATAGTTTTTGTGTGTGCATGAAGCTGCAATGTGTCCAAAGGTCCATTGGAGGGCGCTGTTGTACTGAACAAGAGACTGCCACTTGATGGAGACGCCAGGAGAAGAAAAGGAAATTCTTTCTTCTTCTTGTAACTTTAAAGTGAATTCTGATAAGATCAAATAACAATAAGTCGTCTAAATAAAACATTTTATTTGTTTGACTTTTGATAAATGTAACTTTTTCTTCAAAGCAGAGAGGTTCCCTGACTTTTTTGTTCCAACCAATCACAGAACAAAGTAATGATAGCAAATTTGAAATGTCATTGGCTAAAGAAACAGGAAGCTTGAGGTCTCATACAGGTGGACGTGACCGATCGTCAAGACAATTTAGATTGACCCGCGCAACGCGTCAATTTTTGGTCCAATTGGACTGCAGGTCGTCGGTGAAAATTGCGGCGAACGCCAATGTTGCCATTTTCCTTCAAACGTGTCCTCGACTTCCAAGCGGGAACACTGCGTGCCGGTGTCGGAAAGAACAGGTCGTCGCCACCGGCCTGTCATCTTACAACACACACACACATTCTTCACCGTCATTACCTGGCCGCACGCCAACATTCAGGAAAGTGCTGAGCCTTCATCTGCCGCTTTATTTTCCCACTTTTCCCTCATCATCATCATCTGCATTTTTCCCTCCTCTTCATCGGCACACACGTCACACACACAAACAAAAATTTTGTTCCATGACTTCACGTCACACTGTCATTTTTCAATTTTATTAATAAATCGGTCATGCTGCGATTTCCTCTTCACAAAACACACAAACACAACGCGCAAAAGACAAACTTCAATAAAAAAAAAAAAAAAAAAAAAAATCAAGTCAACAGCCTCTCTTTGGGGTTAGCTCGTTAGCTTGCACGTGTGTCATAACAAAGTGTGTCTGCTTTTGCTCAAGACATATACGCGCACATTCTGGACATAAAAACTCACACAAAGGAACACATGCTCATACACACATACAGGGTCATGCATACATACAGTTTACAAATATGCATACAAATACACACGTTACACAAAAGTGTGCATACACACATGCACACACACAGTAGTTATTGTGGTCGCTGGCCGCGGGGGGTTTTGGTGCTGCTCATCGTCACCTGCGCTCGCTCGTCTTGTAGCGTTAAAAGATCTTTGAAAAAAATCAATAGCAATCTTAGCTTCTTATTTCCTTTTTGAAAATAATGCCCGCAGCGAGTGTGGGCGGGGGCGGTTGCAGTAGAACCGTCAGAAGATTTCACGCGCACAACTCCCCCATCCTTCGTTGTCTCCCGCATCTAAGCATGTCGGCGGTGGTTAGCGTTAGCGAGCGCTAACAGAAAGACTACAGCGGCCCACGTGCGCTAACGTTGTCGCGCCGCTTCCTGTTAGTGTTAAAAGAAAAGCTTGAGACAAGGTTTTGTTTGGAGGAGCGCTGATGCTAAGTTAAAGGTGTCAGTGTGGGTGGGGCATCACGTGACCACATCAGGCATATGACGAGCATATGACACAAAAAGGCGTAAAACGGAGAAGCATGTCATCAGGGTAATGGGCATTTCTTGTTTGTAGAAGACGTAAAAGGAATCTTCACTTCTAATTTTTACATGTGGAGTTTCTCTATCAAGGCCTGGTTGGGTGTGTTCTCTTCTCTGGGGGTGGTCAACCAAAGGTGTTGTTCACGAGTGTCCTGCATATCAATCAGTCATTCACCCGTCTTGTGGAAAAACAGCTCTAGTTAGGGCCACTCTTCTCTTGGAATGAGGCAATGTGTCATGTCAGGACTTTGTTGTAGGAATAGGCCGATAATCGACGCCGATACTTGCCATTTTGACAAATACCGGTATCTTGCTGAGCGGTGAATGCTTGCGAAGGTAGCGAATTTAAGGTTTTCATCAGGATTTGTAAGATGTTCACAGTGTCGCAAAGACACTTCGAACATATTCAGACAAATTTTCACTGGCTGTGAAGATCTTTTGAAAGCTTTTACAAACCCTGACGAAAACCCGAAATTAGCCTCCTGTGTGGCGTCTGCTTAGTCTCACCAATCTCGAGGCCGTTCAGTTTGCTTCTTGGGATTTTTGTCCTTGGGGTGAAACATCAGGGTGCCACGTTTGCAGAAAACTCTTCTGATTTTCCCTGACGAAGCAGCCACGAACATTTTGCCACCTGTTTGTCTTCAGGCTCGTCGGGTGTAAGCGTTTTTTTGTAAGAGACAGGAAGAGTGGCCCTAACTCGAGCTGTTTTGCCACAAGATGACTGACGGATTGGTATGCAGGATGCTCGTTTCAGGAAACCGGCCGGGCGAATACATCAACACCCTTTAGTTGACCACACAGGCATAATAATTATTCTTATTAATAAATTTGATTTATATAGCACCTATCAGGACATCCAAGGACACTTGACAGATCAGGGAAAAAATAATGAAATGATTTGGGCATCCAAGAAGTTGCTTAGCATTGCATGCTAACCAGCTGAAAAACGTGTTTTCTCAGCCTTCCCCGATTGGATGTTTTGCTTCAAATCATGCTACGTGCGTCACGGCGACGTGAACCTAGCCGGCTAGCGTGCCAGTCGGCGCCGCTGGCTGGCCCTCAGGGGCTCTGCTGCTCCATGTTGTCGACCAGGCTGTCATCCTTGCCGAAGTGCAGCTGTCTGATGGCGCGCCACACGCTTACGTAGTTGCCTGCCGCCTGCCCCGAGACGGCAGCGGCGTCCTTATTAAGGTGCTCCCTTTGCATCTCCACCACATCTGTCTCCATCATCACGGGTGAGGACACGCCCACCACCCCGCTGTCGACACCCACTAACGCCGCATGGGCGTCGCCCTCGACCGGCGCTTTGTGGAGGTCGGGCTCCACGGCAGGCGCTGCCCCCGCCCCCGCCGCGTCCTTGTTGCCGCCCTCCAGGTGCTCGTAAGAACTCTTCTTCTTGAGCTCGAAGTACTTGACGGCGCAGTAGGTGACGGAGCCCACCGTGTTGACCACCACGCCGCCCACGAAGAGCGCGGTGGGCGCCACGTCCTCGAAGGCCACCATGCCCACCGTGATGGTGACGATGCTCTTGACCACGCCCACGAAGCTGGTGGTGACGGCCGAGTTGAGGTAGGTGCAGTGGTAGGTGGTGAAGTTCATGGCGCAGCCGATGGCCACGCTGGAGAAGAACAGTGCCACCACGCGCCCGTCGCTCCAGCCCGGGTACGACCACATGGCCACGGCGTCCGATGAGACCACCGCGCACACCAGCAGGACCTGGACAGGAAGGCGACGGGGTGTCAACGGGACAGGTAGTCAGCGGAACCGGAAGTTACCGCTAGTTTCGTCAATGAAAACAAAAATAATTTTGTCACAACACATTTTTTTCACCGGACTAAAACCCTCATTCACCCCTAGCCATTTTCACTGAAGCAACCCCCTTCGCTCCCGGCTGTTTTACTGGATTTTGACTGATTTTGCAAGGCCCACAGAATATTGTGTTCCATTGCTATAAAAACCTACCAAAAGAAAGATTAAAAACACTTTTTTTTTCATCAAGAAAAAAAAGAAAGTATATTTCTATCTTTGTCCGTTTTTCAGCAATTAACATTAGAATATAGCTAAGCTTCATTATTAGTCCTGGTTGATCTCTTATACTCTGCTGCCACTTGCTGGCCATTTGTGTAATAACTACTTCAACTGTTCTTTGCAGTTGAGAGGCTGCATCAAAGCCTTCTGGATGCTCTAGCATAAAAATAACAAAATAAACTATCAATACGTCTTTGGGACACTTAAAACATTTAAAATAGAACATATTTATATGTTTTTGGGAGCAAATTAGTTGATAAAAAGAAAGATGGACGTTACCACTCAGAAACTCCTAATTACGACCGAGTTCTGTTCATGTGATTTTGTTGTTGTAGCAAAATTGTGCTGACTTGAAATTTGAAATTCTGACTTTATTCTCAGAATTTTCACTCTATATTTTAAATTCTGGACTTTATTCTCAAAATTCTCACTTTAAATGATAAATTCTGACTTTATTCTCAGAATTCTCGCTTTAAATTTTAAATTCTGACTTTATTCTTAGAATTCATACTTTAAAGTCAGAATTCTCACTTTAAAGTCAGAATACTGATTTTAAAATGAGAATAATAATAGCACTAACAAAGTCAGAATTCTCAATTTAAAGTCAGAATTCTGACTTTAAAGTGAGAATTCGGAGAATAAAGTCAGAATCCTGCCAAACTTTTTTTTTTCTCTCTCTCTTCACTGGCCCTAATCCTCTTCCATATGAATAAAATTACGGTACGTTTTCTTGGACTAAAATGCTAGATTTATAGTCGACTAAAAACGGACTAAAGTAAAACGGAATGAAGTTGACTATGATAAAAACTAACAAACGTGATTGAAACCGGACTAAAACTGAGACTAAATTTTAAAGCCGGCAGATAAAATGAACCCGACTTACCGGGGAGGCCATGACGGCGATGGCGTACTGCGCGGTGAGCGGCCCGTGCTGGCTGTCCACACTCGTCTTCTGGATGACGACCAAGTAGGACGCATGAATGATAACTGTCAGGACGCCCGTCACGTAACCGAACGGGTCGCCGGTCAGGTCCCCTGCACCTGTCCGGGCGCATGAATGATGTCTGGAGGCGGGTGATGACGTCATCATCATCATCCTGGCACTTACCGGCGAGCGCGGCCCCCGCGGTGGTGATGGCGACGGCGGCGAGCACGCCGGGCGAGGGGACGCCGTTCCGGAGGACGCAGACGCCGATGGAGAGCGTGAAGAGCGGCAGGCAGCGCTTGAACACCACGTACATGGGCAGGCTCAGGCCGCGGAGCGACCACAGCGTCAGCGTCGACTGCAGCGTCGACAGGATGCACACCGGCGCAAACTCCTGCGCGTGCAGGGAAGTGCTTGTAACTTTTTTTTTTTTTTTAAACTTTTGACCCATATTTTCCTTAACAACGGAAGTGATGACTTGGTGTGACTGATGGAACCATGAATTCTGCTTTCCCCCAGAAAATGGCCGCCATCAAAAACACATTACAAAGTCAGCTTCGGAATGGTTAAAAAGAAAAACTAGTTCATGCCTTTAATCTGATTGAAATATCAGCATAACCTTTAAAAAACTGTTCATGCTTGAAAACCTTCCAGTGTTGCCGAATTAAAACAATTCTGAAAGTTAGAGTGCACAGACGTGAAAGACAAATATATATATATATATATATATATATATATATATATATATATATGTATTGTGGGCCTTGCTAATCGATGTCATCACAATGTTGGTCAGCCCACAGTCTTCCTGTTCAATATTGAACTCGCCAACATATGACAAATGTAGCAGATTGTTCACAAACGCGTGACCTCGATCGACAAGTTCACTAAATCACAGTAGAAGATGAAAACATGCGGGGGGTGACTTGAGGGGGGCGGGCCCCCTTTACCTTAAACCAAATGCGCTGTAATGGTTGGTGGTTAAGAAGTGGCAGGATTTGAAATATCGTTAAAGCGATACTTCACTTATTTCGCCCATTATAGCAATAAAAAGTTATATTTTGTCTATAATTAGATACTTTCATTATTTTTCACGGACAATTAGTACCTTTAAAAACACATTTTGCAACCTGTTTTCTGGGTTTGGTCATGTGAAATTCACAAGCTGAGCTGTGATTGGTTACCTGAGCCCTTGTGATGTCATTTTCAGTCGACAGCAAGTTGCAAAATGTGTTTTTAAAGGTACTAATTGTACATAAAAAAATAACGAAACTATCAAATTTATTATTGGCAAAATGTTCATGTTTGACTGCCAAAAATGGCTAAATAAGTAAAGTATCCCTTTAACACTGCTCTCGCAAGATAAATTCTCACGGTATGAGAATGCATTGTGTACCACTCCCGCTGATAACCGCTGTTCCCGAACCAGACCAATCACAGAGCAACATTGTGTTTGGGGGCGGGATATGCAACTGTGACGAAACCAAGAAGCCAGCGCCAACGCCGGAGCTAATAAACAAACCTAATAATGCGGACAAATGGACACTGCAATTATGAATGTTGAACAGCGAGGGGCGCTTTGTACATTTCTACAAGTAACTGGTAATATGATCATTTTTTTCCCTCGTGATGGCCATGAAGCCTCATGAAGCAATGAAGCTTTGCAGCCAATTGGTTTGCACATGTAGCAAAGCTTCATGGTGCTTCATTTACTCTATGGCGACATCAAGTGGTCTAGAGGCCCAAGAGGTCAACATTGTTAAGAATTCAAAGGCTATTTGCTTAAGTCAAATATATGAATGTGCTTGTGTTAGTAATTTAGTATGTGAAGAAAATACAACAAGTGCTAAGGATAACTTGTTATTCATTTTTATTTAGAAATAATAGCTTTCCCACAGTGGCTGGCTTTAAACGGTTTATTTTTTTGGACAATATTTCACCAGCTTTAGAAAATATTCTTTCACAAGGCACAGATGAAGCTGGGGTGCAGAGAAATGCAAGTGCTAGTCTATCGAGACTTCACATGCCATCATTTCCGGGTTTTTCCGAAATGACGCGCGCCTCGGTACAAGCTTCACGGAAACGCCCCTCCCATTACTCGACACAAGCTTCGGAGCATCTGACCATTTCAAAACAAAAACAAAGAGGAGATTTTCACGCTGACCCATGGCCGTGATTGGGTAAAACCAGACCCGTCACCAGAAAGAAATTGTAGGGGGGGCATTACCTTTTTTTGGGGGGGCACACTTCATCAACCTAAATCTAATGTTCATCAGGTTGAACAGCGGCATTGTGACAACTGCAAAAGTGCTCAGAAATATTTTCTGTCACTTAAAAGCGGAAATCTGAAATCTAAAAGACAAACTGAAAAAAAATGTGTAGTTCATTTTGCATTTATTCAACTCAAAAGTTCATTTGAAACAAATCCACTCTTCACTTCTGTAAACAACTATGTCCGAACGAATGACTGCAACCCAGCCCCTTCTATCTGGAATTGGCTAGCAGTTGCCTTCATTTGCATGTTGGATTTGGGCTGTACGATATGGATATCATTTTTGCCAGACATCTCTATTCTTTGATATTTGACTCAGCATGAGACTTCACATCATTTTACTTTTTTTTATGGTGCCTTCTGTATTTTGTATTATTTTATTTCTATACTTATACAGATTTCTTTTTTAGTATTAAATTTATTTGCGTGTACACTTATCTACTTATATTTACTCAAATTAATTTTATTTTGTGTTATTTTGTTTCACTTGTGTCTACTAAAAGACTAATTTCTATTCCATGCACAGCACTTTGTATGCAGCAATTGATGTTTTAAAGTGATTTAGAAATAAGGTTGAGTTATATCGATGATATACAGAAACAACATATGGGTTCAGTAAAAAACTAAGCAGAATATCAATCCAAAAGGATGTGTAAAGTGCTTTTTTTTATTTTGTTTTTTAATTAGAACTTAGTGACAGTCATCAACATGAACAAACTTGGCAATAAAAAAAAGAGAATTCAACTCACATTGTACTGCAACTGCTTTAGTGATAAATAATTTTATGCTCCTTAGTTGTTGTTGTGTATGTGTGACTGCTTGGGTCTGTTAACCGCATACTGTGTATTGCTAGAATTCATCCGTGCTGTGTGGCTTGACTAATTAAAATAAAAGTTTGCCACTCACTTGTAAACGTAACCAGTGGACTCAGGATTCCCATTGATGTCAACTGTGTCATCCTGGATCGAGGTTTGGCATTTGGTGGCTTCCATTAAAGCGGCACGACGTGCTCACTGCTCAGTCTTTGTCCCAGCGCCAGCCGGCAAATGCGCACTATCTACCCGGAAGTAGATTTGGCTAAGGCACGTCTGCAGAGCGCGCGTCGACCCCCCACCCCACCCCAGCCCTCGTGATCCGGATTGTAATTGGCTAGCCTTAGTTGTCAATCAAAGCCAAACTTGAAAGGAGGTATGTGGTTGGCTGGCACGCCATGCTTTACTTGAACCAGAAGGCGCAAGTTTGCATGACTGATAGGACGAATAGTTGGTGAGTCATCTTGCTAGGGCGGGCACGGCTGACTGACAGGGCGGGCACGGACCCCCAAGGCCCGCCCATGGCGACGGGACCGGGTAAAACAGACTTGTAGAATGCCTCATCGTCCAATCAGCTCGAATTATTGTACAGAATGTCCCGCCTTTCCCGACCAAATTACTGCGGAGAGGTACTATTGCCAGGTTAATATATCGTTGTCGGGTAGAATTTCACTACGGAGCCCCTCTGGTGTCAGGGTCTGAATTTTTTATTTATTTTTTTGCTAATCTGTACCCACAGTTTAACAATCTGTACCCACAGTTTAGTGTCAGGGTCTGAATTTATATATTTTTTTTGCTAATCTGTACCCAGTTTAGTAATCTGTACCCAGTTTAGTAAACCGTACCCATGGTTCAGCACTTCTGTGGAGTTATGTAATACGCATGCGCACGCAACGTTCAAGCGGTTGCTTTTTTTTTTTTTTAATCTTAAACTGTAGACTAGTTTTGACATCTTAACGATGCATTCGAATGAATGGATGACGGAAAGTGAAGTTTCTTTAGCCAAGTATGGCGTATTAATTGCGGAGCACAACAAAACAGTCTGTATTTAAACAGCCTTCGGGCTTAACACGGAAGTAAAAGAAAGAAGAAAAGTGTTCGAGCGCCTCACAGTGGCACAAGCGGAACATTACACATCAACTGAATACATAAGTCTAGTTTAAGATGAAAAGAAGCAGCCAATCGACCGTGCGTGCGCATGCGTATTACATACCGTGGGTAAGGTTTAGTTAACCGTGGGTACAGATTAGTAAACTGTGGGTACAGATTGCTTGAGTTTCAATAAATTTATACTCAATCCGGGGCAATACAACTTTTTCATTTATTTTAAATGTTATTGTACAGTAATCGCTGATGTCATTAGTGGTTTCATGTCATCAATGAACGAACGCTTTTCGATGTCTTTTGCAAGGTCTTACCTCTTGCCTTCTTTTTCATGTGTTTCATGTGGGAGATTCACCAGCTCATTTACATACTCCAACGCTTGCTCTTGGATTAGTTTGCCACTCCAACACCCCCCCCCCCCCCCCCCCCCCACACACACACACACACACTGCAAATAATCGTGAGCTATTTTACACCGAGAGATTATGTGTTGAAGCTTTTAATCAAAACGTGACACGCAGTTACTTAAAACACTCGGTGTGTCTCATCCACTTTCACTCACGCACGCACACACACCCACAAATCACATTGACACTCGCCGTCCCTCTTTTACACACACGCCTCAGCACTTCGTTAAAATCGTGCACGTCACTGAAACGTCGAGTACAATTAACAGGTTAGCGCGTTCACATCATTGCGCGAACTTGGCGCCGAAGTGGTGATGACGACGATGATGATGAGGAAGATGTTCTGACGGCTATGATTTGAGGATTCATATGCTATCAATAAATCCGCAAATTAGCTCGACTATTGCGCCTGCAGCTGAATGATGTGCGTCGTCTGCGCGCGCGCTATGGACACTTGCGCGTTTTACGTCGTTTGCACGTTAACAGTAAAGTTTACAGACTTTCCCAACAGTATTTACGGATGGAGCGTGCCTCAGGGATAATAATCGATTTTTCATCATCATCATCTTCATCATCATCACTTGCGCCGAAGTTGACCCGCGTTCCCGACTTACTCGAGTCGGCCTTACCTTGGACAGGCTGAGGCTGAAGGGGGGCACGGAGACCCATCCGAGCCTGCGCAGGGTCTCCAGTCCGAGCGCGGCGGCGCTGCACGTGCACAGCTGGAGCAGCGTGAGGAAGTGGAAGTGCAGGCTGCTGATGAGGAACTTGAGCAGGATGTTGAGGCTGCCCGAAAACACGCCGTGCGCCACCGCCACCAGGATGCCCGGCGCGCGCCCGCGCACCGCTTCCATCGTCCGTCCGTCCGTCCGCCCGCGAAAACTTCCCGGCGGCGCAGAACACGACCGCAGCGAGGGAGGGAGGGAGGCAGGCAGGCGGGGGGGATTCTTTGGGGGAGGACCTTTCCTACACCGGCACGCGCACGCGCAACCTGCTGGGGCTTTTTTCCTTCTTCTTTTAATTAGTCTCGGGGACGCTTCTAGGAAATATAGCATACCCCCTCCCCCGTCACTGACTTCAAAACTAACACGAGTAATAAAGGCGTTGACATTTGTCACTCACTTTTACACTTATCCTCTCACCCACACACTCCCTCTGCCGACACACGTTCATTTTTTCATGTGTAAGAGGAGGGATTCCCTGGAAGATGAGGCAGCAAGCTACAGGGGAAGAGGAAGAAGAGCCCCCTCTCAGCCTCCCTTCGACTATCAAAAGCCGTGAAAAGTCGTTTAATTTCTTCGTTTTTAATTTAAACTTTTCATCAGGAAATCGCTTTGAGGTCATGGGTGGGGGTGTGGGAGGGGGCATCCTTCCAATTAACCCGGCCAGAAGATTAGCACCAGGCCCATGTGGCGCCTATTGTTGCGCCACGATTAGCAGACGTTCATTTTAACAGAAACATCAAACACTTCCATTAAGACGCTGACACACGCAAACGGCCGTGCGCACGCACATGCCTCGCCTGTACAACAGTTGAAGGTTTAAGACGAAGCTAAATGTTCGTTAGTTCGTTGAAATTAGCATTGAAAGCCTCGCTTAGCACATTTAGCACCATGTTAACATCCCATTTACCATTTTAGCATTTCTATTCTAGTCCACAGTTCATCAAAATATAAAAAACAAAACAAAACAAAAGCAGTCATCCAATCAGCTGCTAGTTTAATTCTTACTGGACATACCACAAATGTGCGATTAGCAGCTCAACTAGGCTAACAGAAGTGCCAAAGTGGCGCCCATGTTGGTGAGGTCAACGTTATTTCAAGCTAGCGTTGTATAGGGGTGTGCTCAAAAAATCGATACGGCAATGTATCGTTGCAGGCCTCATTACAATACACGTATCGATACGCAGGCGTCAGAATCGATATTGCTCGTTATCTTTAAATAGACAGTTAACGTTTGCCTTTGCAGCTTACATTGTACTAAAAAAAACAAAAAACAGCAGCGTCTTTGAAGTTAATTAACTTCAATTAATGCAAAAATAACTCACCAGTGATTGGACACTGTGTCTTGTTAAGAAAAATGAAAACAGAGGAAGAATATCAACATTTATTTACTTATAAACTTAACATGGCACATGTCTTAATGTACCAAAGTTCCTATATTTTGTTTAAAAAAAAACGAAATAGAATGTGTTAAACATAAAAAAATGCTGTTTTTATTTCCCCAAATATTTCAAATAATCACATTTTAAAACTGTAATTTTAATACTTTGATATTTTCGCTCATATCGGCTCATGCATATTAATACATTTTCCCGGTGTGTCTGTGAAAGCTGCTCCTTGCTCTGCAATGCGTGCACATTTAAACCAGGCATGCTGCTAGGTGGTAAACCAGAAGAGCTGCTAACAAAAATATTTTTGTCAGTCAGCATAACAAACATATCCTTTAGGTATACATATGACTGTTATGCAAGTAAATTAATGTAATATATCGGGATACATATCGCCTTGAAGATCAATTATTGGGATACATATGTATCGTGATACGTATCGTATCGTGAGGCCTGTATCGTGATACGTATCATATCGCGAGGTTGGCGGCAATACCCAGCCCTAGCGTTGTATGTACAGAGGTGGCAAATCCAGGCCCAGAAAGTAAAAACCCTGCCACAGTTTAGCTTTAGCCCCTTGTGCTAGCGAGCTAGCTCCCTAGCAGGTAACCAAACACCGGGGGAGCTAGCTTAGGGAGCTTGCTAGCTAGCACCTGGACCTGGATTTGCCACTTCTGTGATATGTTTGTATATTTAATGTCATTTCTAGCATAATCCTTAAACTCTGAATCTTGTAGTCCTGTCACTATGCTGCTAGCTAGCGAGCTCCCTAGCTATCTCCCCAGTGCTCAGATACCTGCTAGTGAAATAGCTAGCTTTAGCCCCTTGTGCTAGCTTGCGAGCGAGATCCCTGGCTAGCTCCCCAGTGTTCAGGTAGCTGCTTGTGAGCTAGCTAGCCCCTTGTGCTAGCTAGCTAGCCAAACTGTGGCTGGGTTTTTACTTTCTGGACCTGATTTGCCATCTCTGTGTACGTATCCTTTTTCTTGTCGTTCCCACTAACATGAAATGCGCTGACGCCTTCACAATAAAGTCGCTCGCCACAGGAAGTTAAGCCATGAACAGGCAGCACTACTTCCTGTTTACATCTCATCAGGTGACCTGATATCACTTAGACTTGATGACATAATCGGACGGGGGGGGGGGGGGGGGGGGGGGGGCGTGTCCTCATCACGGGTGCAGCGTGGTGGCAGCCAAACATGGCGGTGTGTAGATCTTGACCGTTTCGTCCCACGAGCAGTCCAGCATCTGAAGGCAACGGTTAAAGGTCATGGTGTTGTCATGGTAACGGTACGAGAGAAACCAACTAAGTTTTAGCATCGAATAACACATGTATGTACATGAAAACACAAAGTAGTACTTGCGTGATGGTTTAGAATTAGCGCGACATCAATGCTAATTTCCGTTAGCCCACCTATGGTGTTTGTCATTGTATGTTAGCATTAAGCTAGCTAGCTTGTTCATCTTTTGTTGCGTTACCTGGTTGGGTATGTGCAGGTTGAAGTCTAATCCGCACACAAACTCTGAGTGATGTTCCACAGTGCCCATGAGCGCAGGATCCTTCTTCCAGTCCCAAAACCTCAAACACGACAAAAAATTTGTTTTAATACTTCTGAAAACTTGCTTGAAGACATTTGAATACTAATTAAGGGCTCATGTTTAGTTTTATTGTTTTTTGTTGATGACCATTAAACTCCTCCGTTGTTGTTGTGCGAGAAGCTGTGTTGATGCATTGCGAGCCGCCATTTTAAGTGTTTTGCTGCCATCTTGTGGCATCGATACGCAATTGCTAACCCTTTCACCTCACTTTGGTCACTAAATGACACACACACACACACACACCCACACACACACACACACACACACACACACATGAAACAACAGTACATTTTGGTCACACTGGTCACTTAGTGAGGTACCTCCAAGGCGTGTGTGTGTGCGGGTGCGTGCGTGCGAGTGTGTGTGAAGCCGATGGCGGTCAATGTTCCCTCTCACTGTGATTTAATCACATTTGCAAAGTGGATGAATCTGGAAGGAAGGTTTGCTGCGTAAGGGCTTTGACCAGTCACACACACGCACACACCCCTACACACAAAAGTGGTTCAATTAGTGTGATTGCTATTGGCTGGTGTCCGCAAGCTAACTTTTTTTTCTTTTTATTGGCTCAATTGCTGCTTGCTGGCTTCTCTCAATCCAAGACTCCGCCCACTTGTCACCGGTGACCCGCTCGCTTTCCCCTCACCGTTATGAACGAAGCCGCGTTCCATAGCGAATGAACGCGAACCGCAAGCTATGCTAACGGCTACGCTACAATAAAACGCACATTTGATCTTTAATCATGACAACAAAGTTGACTCGCGTGCGTGCCAGGCGGTCGCCAAACATGACGCGGCGATTACAAAGAGGCCTTTGTGCGCCGTTTCCATGGTAACCAATGATTTGCCTCGCATTGTCACAAGTGTGTTCACCTGTCTGCTTTGTGTGTCACTGGCGCGCGTGCACTATTTGCACTGATCGGAACAGGACGTGCCAGTTATGTCGATCATTGTGCTCACAAACAATTCATATAAATGTGACTAAGGAGTGTGTGAATAACTGTTTGTCCGTGTGCAATTTAAAAGCAACGCAAAAATACAGTAAACCATGTTATTTTACAACACTGAACTGTGTTTACAATTTGACTTGTCTCAATTAATGAATGAGTGATACTAGCACGGTCCAATGGAAGGTTAGCGAACACTTTTAGCACAAGCTAACACTTTTAGCACAAGCTAACACTTTTAGTGTGGTCAAGACCAATGCAAGCTTTACTACTTCACCCATTGGCACATATGAAAGTGTAAATATGATTGTAAAACACAATATGTAGTTACTATATACTAGATTTGTACAATTAGCTTCGTCTCAATTAGCTTAAAACCAGGAAGTGGGCATTACTTGAAACGCCCAGATCTGCCAGCCAATCAAGTGACAGTGATGTCGATACCAGGCCTTATTTTAAAGGGATACTTGACTCAATGAACAATTGTCAGCAGTGAAAAGTTCATATTTTGTCCATAATTAATTTGATAACTTCATTATGTTTAATGTACAATTAATACCATTTAAAACAATTTTTTCCTCTTGCTGTCGACTGATGATGACATCACCTGTGCTGAGGAAGTAGGTAACGACCAATCGTGGCTCACCCGTTTTCTGGGTTTGGTCAGTAAACTGAGCCATGATTGGTTGTTACCTACTTCCTCAGCACATGTGATGTCATCATCAGTCGACAGCAAGAGGAAAAATTACTTAAAGGTATTAATTGTACATGGAAAATAATGAAGTTACCACATTAATTAAAGACAAAATATTAATTTTTTACTGCTGAAAATGGCTCAACGAGTCAAGTATCCCTTTAAGTATCGGTACTCGCGACAGTCGCCCTCTTGTGGCACATCTTCCAATCAGCAGCTAGAAATTAGAAAATTGAATTCAAAGTTAATCGATTCATCGACAACGAATCAATTATCAAATGAATCAACAATTGGAATGATTGAGTAATTGATTATTAATATAATAATAATCCACTAAATTATATAAATTATAATAAAAAATAAAAATATATATAAAAAAATAAAATAAAGAAAATAATATAAAAAATAAATATCAATTAAACTATCAATTAAAAACAAAAATATAAAAAAAATAATCAAGTAAATTGACCACTAATTGTAAAAATTGAGCAATCGATTATTAATGCAATAATAATAATAATCATCATCATAATAATAATAATCATCATCATAATAATAATAATGAAATAAAAATTAATACCTGTAGGGGAAAAATGCTTTGTAATACACCTAATGCTAAATCAAAACGGACCCGATTATTGGATTAATTGTTAGAATAATTGATTCTAAAAATATTCGATACTGGCAGCAATAAATATTGACGTTAATTTCTTGAAAGTTGAAGGAAAATACTACTGTCACGTCATCTCGCAGTTGATAGTGATAGTGTGTGCGAGTATTTTTTTTCCTTCCCTTAAAAGTGATGTTATACTTTCATCTCCTCAACAATCATCATCATCATCATCATCATCATCAGTCATGCGCCGCTACCACCGCCGGTTTAAGTGATGAAGTCACAGGTGACTAGCGTTAACGAGTCGCACGGCTCGTTAACACGAACGATAGACGCATCAGCAAAAAAAAAACAAAAAAAAATGGGAGCAGCCCACCAGTGTTGAGCTATCGATGACACACACACTCACCCCTTCACTCACACACACACACACGCAGCATGAATATGGTTGGCCACTCCCACTGCAGCAGCACAATGTTACCTTCATGTGCACAAGGCAGCGTGGGAATTTGTGGTTGTGCGTGCATGTGTGTGACAAAAAAGGTGCAGCTTCTTCTTACCTGACGGTGAAGTCATACGAGCACGATGCCAACACGTTGCCACTGAAAGGAGAAAACTACACACAACAACATGTTAAAAATAACAGGGTCAAGTCACATGATGTGAGGTCACAAGGTCATACACGCACACTCATGACAGTGATTTGTTCAAAGTGCAAACACAAAACAGATGCGTGTAGATGTGTGTAACTATGAAATGTGTCATTTTGTGTCTGAGCGGGAGTGTTTGTAATTAACACGCATGAACGTGGGTGGTTTGATGCTGTCTGTCTGTCTGTCTGTCTGGAGCGTGCGTCATTAAGTGGGTCGTCCCATCGCGAACCTTTACTCGACGGACGGCGTAGGCGTGGCCTCTCATTTGATTGACGGCCTGTCGGGGGTTCCTCAGGTCCCAAACGCGCACGCTGCCGTCCACTGAGCCGGTCGCCACAATATTCTGCACGCACACGTACATTGTTATTGTTGAGAGAACATGAAGAGGAAATCAAGTCTTGCTAAACAGTTTCACGATCATTACAGTAGTTGATTATATTTCCAATTAATCAGATTTAAAGGGGCTATCTGCCGGTTTCACTCAGGAAAATGCACTTTTTAAATACAGGATTTAAACAAACTAACTACTTTTCAATTTATAGATATGGGCTTTTCATAACGTGTGGGGGTGATTTTGTCCTAAACCGCCACACCCCCAGCCTGTATTTTTCCATTTTGTGTTTGTTTTGTAAACAGCGGGACGTTTCTGTGGAAAGACAGTGTTTACACCCTCCAGCCAATCGTAAAAAAATAAAATAAAATAAAAATTGAATTTTCATCCCTTTTTTTCAAAAGTAGGACATTATTTCAAATCAATTGAACGACTGACTGATTATCAAAAATAATTATTGATTAATTTGACAATCGATCAGTTGTTGATTAATCGTTGCACCTCTACTGTTATCTGTAACGGAAAACAAGTAACTTGTACAGGGCTACATTGTAGTTACTAGGGGTGTTAAAAAAAATCGATTCGGCGATATATCGCGATACTACATCGCGCGATTCTCGAATCGATTCAATAAAAAAAAAAATCGATTTTATTTTTTATTTTTATAAGAGCTCAGAATTGTTCATTCGGTAGTCTTACCGATTCAACGTCTTATCATCATTGCCTTTTTTTTTTTGTGTGTGTGTGTGTGTGTGCGAATCGATTTTTAAACTTCCATTTTTAATGGAAAAATATTCAACAAAACGTCTGACTTCGGGTTAGGATTCACACCTTGAGCATGGAAGAATGTTATATGAACGGAACATTAAGCCTTAATATTTTATTTTAATGCTGTTCAAACATGAAAGATTACAACCTCTATAAGACTGAAATTTCAGATAAATAAATAATACATTTTCATATAAATCTTACACTCTACAAGCTTACTGATTAGTATTTTCTAAATTGGAATGAAAAAAAATCGCAACAATTGACTTGTAAATTCGTATCGGGATTAATCGGTATCGAATCGAATCGTGACCTGTGAATCGTGATACGAATCGAATCGTCAGGTACTAGGCAATTCACACCCCTAGTAGTTACTAATTTCCCGAATCGGTTCGATTTCGATTCAATTCCCATTTTTTTAAATTCAATTAGATGCAACTAAATACAATATCGATTAATACACGTATTTATGTAAGTTCAATTCATAAATATCAAGGACATAACTCTGGAGACAAATTCCAAATTACTGTTGAAACGGTTTTGTTTATATTTATTCAAGTGTTGTAATCAGTTAAGGGTTAAACAAACATTGACATCAGCAAAGAAGAGATGATAATATTTTCGTAATTGTAAATATGTATATACAGTAATATTCTAATTGTAAATGAAAAAGATTCTCACTTATCTTTAACTCATTCAACCCCAAAAACATAAATACGTTTTTAAAACTTTGTCCTCCACTCCCAAAACCACAATTAGACATTTTTTTTGTTTTTTTTATGCTGTAGTATACAGAAGGCTTTTATGCAGCTTCTGATCTGAAGAGGTCGTTTAAAGCAATAGTAGTTATTACAAAACATGGCCAGTAGGTGGCAGCAGAGTATGAGATCAGCTAAGGCCATGTTGCAACAAGCTCTTTTAGTTTTCAACAGGTTTGTGAATAATAATGAAACTTTCAAATTTCAACAACAAAATTCAAGAAAACAGTAAGGTACAAAAACAACAAACCAACATTTAGTCCTTTAAAAATTCTATTTTATCACGAATTCATGGGAAAAATAAATACAAAAATTATTTATGGTTGTATGAATCAGTATCGGGCTATAAAAAGGAAAATTGATTCAAAATCGATTAATCGATTCTTTTAAACTCAGCCCTTATCATTGTTATGGTTTGTTATGGTGTTATGGTTATATATATATATATATATATATATATATATATATATATATATATATATACACACACACACACATACATACACATATATATATATATATATATATATATATATACACACACAAAACATAATAGATAACTACTTTTAAATAAATTAAAGCCAGTAAAAAAATAAAATAAATAAATAATAATAATAATAATAATAATAATAAAATGGATTTGGTGGGCCACATAATATCATGTGGTGGGCTGGATCTGGCCCCTGGACTTCAAGTTTGACACCAGTGGCCTTATTTATTTATTTATTATTTATGTTTTGTTTTTGTTTTTTTTTGTATAAATCAGTGGTATTTTTTAGACAAATGGTACTATAAATGTGTACATTAAACAAGATGAGTGATGATGAGTCACCTGATCGTATTTGCACCAATCGCAGCTCAGGATCTCGGCGTCGTGCGCCGGGACGGCCAATCGGCACGCGCCCGCCTTCACGTCCCACACTCGCAGCGTCCCGTCACCTGAGCACACACAGGCAGGTAGTTGTGATGTGCCTTTTTTTTTTCTTTTTTTCTTTCGGGCTTTCTTGTGAGCAGCAGATTACGTTAATAGGATTAATTCCGGCCCGAGACGACGTGTCAGTCCGACACATATTTGCGCTCGCAGCCGGGAGATTATGGAGCCGCTTCGCTTCCTGGCTGGCTGACCGCCACATTAATCGGCGTCCTCCTCCTCGTCTTGCGCTTTTTTGCTCACTCGGCACGTTTTCCAGCAACCCACTCGTTCCTAAATCTCTTTCACATATTTTGATATCGCGCACTAGCAGCAAGTTTTCAAGTGATGTCACGAGCTGCCATGTTGGAGGTCGGCACGCTTTTCACTGCTCCAAACACGGTTAGATAGAATAAGTCGGCATTTTGCATTCGTTTTGATTTTTGTTCTTTAACTTCAGTTAGTTTTGTTTTTAAAGCAGGTTTGTTAGTATTTGTTTCTTTCCAAAATGCTTTGGTTTGTTTAATTTGTATTAGTTTTAGTACTAGTTTTTTTTTGTTGTTGCATAAAACAAAACTGAAATGTTAAACTTTCTCATACTTTTGTTTTGATTTCAAACAAAAACAAAAAGTGCAGGAAGTTCTCAGGTTCAGCAGCACCTTTTATATAGTGAAGAAACATTTTAAATCACTTAAATCACAAAATAAATGCATAAATAAAAAGTTAAAATAGTTTTAAATTGACTTCTTAAGCTGTGAATTTAGCAAACATTGGGTTTTCGTCAGGGTTCCGAAAAGGTTGATGAACATGTTCAAAATTTTAAATTTTAAAATGTTAACAAATAAATAAATAAATAAATAAAAAATGTCCAGGAACATTTTTTTTCCAACATTTTACGAACCCCGACGACTGATTACTTTCTTGAAAAGGCTTGATTTTAAAAGTAACTAAGATTACAAGTTACCCTAATATGACATTTTGATAATATTGACAACACTGCTTAACTCATTTGCTCCCAAAAACGTATAAATACGTTCTACTTTTAAGCGTCCCAAAGATGTATTTATACGTTTGTTTTTTATGCTAGAGCATACAGGAGACTTTAATGCAGCCTCTCAACTGCAAAGAACATTTGAAGAAATGTTAGTAATTACAAAAACAGCCGGCAGGTGGCAGCAGAGTATAAGAGATCAACTAGGACCCCACAATTCTAAGCAGATTTGTGAATAATGATGAAACCTAACTATATTCTAATGCTAATTGCTGCATAACGGAAAAAGATAAAAATATACTTTTTTTCCTGATGAAAGAAGAGACTTTAATCTTTCTTTTGGTAGGGTCCATGTTTTTATAGCAATAGAACACAATATTCTGTGGGCCTTGCAAAATCAGTAAAATCCAGTAGAACAACCGGGAGCGAAGGGGGTTGCCCCAGTGAAAATGGCTCAGAGTGAATGAGTTAATATCAAAAGGACACCCGGTTTTGCCACTTAATTGCAAGTGCATTTTTAACAGTGAGATTTATGAATAAAGTTTGTTTGTTAAAAATAAAATTAAAACAAAACTTAATAATTATTTTAATTCAAAAAACATATACCGGTATTTTATGGATTTCACTTAACGTAAAGGGGCTACTTGCTTTTAATTACCCTTGTGCGCCTAAAAAAATAAATACAAAATTAACCCTCTGGTTCAATTTGAGCCAAGTGCTGGCGCCTTCTTGGAAGTGTGCATAGGCGTGTGCTTGTCACTGCTTCCACGCATGCTCACAGGCCTGAGCCCTCGATCCCAAAGGTGCTGTCTTGTTTTGGTATGAGAATGGGGACATAAGAAGCACGTAAATCAGCTCAACCAAAAATGCTAATTAGCTCTCTACCGCCATCTGGTGTATTATGGCTTATATTTTTCATATTTTTCTATGTTTCGTTTATGCCCCAGTGAAGGGATAAATTGGGTAATCATGGAAATGCACAATACTACATCAGGTGGACAGTGCATACAAAAACATGAAAAATTACGATTTATACGCTTGGTTAAATTGAACATGTGTACTATAAAAACATGTATCCCACATATAATAATGATAATAGCAATTTGGAAATAATGGATGGTACCCTTTTGAACTTCAACATGTTGGGCCAATCCGGGTGAAATTTCAGATCCACAAGTGAATTTCTGATATTGTTTACCTAAGAAAATATAAAGGGTAATATGCAAAATAGCCAAGCGTTGGTCAAAAAGGACACAAGGGTAAAATTTTTTATATATATATATATATATATATATATATATATATATATATATATATATATATATATATATATATATATAAAAATTACAAAGTCTTTGCTGGAATTTGTTTTAGTGTGAGACCCTACGAATTTTTAGCGAAGCAGTCCCAGTTAGCCAAGATCTACATAAAGTTGGAAGCATATGAAATGGTCCAAAAATAGGCAGGAAGTCTGCCATTTTAGATTGACTTTCCATTTATGAAGTCACATTTGAAAGAAGTCCTCCCACAGATTTGATCCAACTGACTTGAATATGTGGGCGTTCCATCGAAAAATTAAAGTGATTTTAACGGTTTTCACATTAGAACACTAGTGTGCAAATGTGTGTGCGTGCGTGCGTGACTGAAACCGTCCGCACGGAGGTGTTGACGTGCGCCCCGGAAAACGCAAAATCTAATTGAAATGTCAAAAGTTGCTGGGTGCGCGTGAGCCGGCCGGGGAGCGCTCGCCGCCAGCCTCGCGTGGACGCTTGTCAACTTCCTGTTGCTAATCTGATCTCAGGCGGCTCCTCCGCTCGGAGGAGCGCATCCAAGCGCGGCGTCGTGCCCGCGTGGGCGGCCGTGGAAAAAAAAAAAAAGAAAAAAGGTTGGAGCACTTTGAAAAGGTCCGCTCCATCGAGGCCAAGAGGAGGAGGAAGATTGAGGAGAGAGTTGCAAAAACCGTGTTGGCCAAAGTGCAAGCCAACCCCCCCCCCCAAGGCCGCTGGCCCCAAATTCCACCTGAGGGCCCACCTCCATTAAGAGATAAGCGCTAATGCTAACGAGCAGAAGCCGCGTCCCTTGATACCATTTACAGGGAGGCGGCTATGTTGTAATACACAACTGGATTTTGAAAACATATTCTTGAGCTGTTCATTTTTTAAACCGCACAATAAACAGTTATTTTGTTTCTTTAAATAAATCAAAAGTTAGTTTTGATTAGTTTTTAGTAGGATGGTTAGTTTTGCTATCATTATTTTTTTTTAATAATTTTAGTTTTTATTAGTTTTAGTATTTTTTTAAGTATTTGTTGAGTGCAAGTTTTATATATATAAAGTCACTAAGTGTTGTGTAATAAGTGAAGTAAATTGCTTTGGACCAACATACAGAAAAACTGAAAAAACAAAAAACAAAACAAAGAATAATAATAATAATAATAATAAAGAACCACAAATACTTATGTATAATTTTGACAAACAAAAACAAAGGCCATTTTCAGTACAATTGTAGCTAGTTTTCGTTTATTTTATTTATATATTTTATTTGTATGATTTGCTTTATTCATATTATTTATTGATTTAAAAGCATTTTTTATTTTTATTTCATAAACAAAAATGTTACATTTTTTGTTTTGGTTATTTCCTAAGTTGACGCAAACTAAAATAATCTTTATGCACGGGCGAGTACCGATACCAGGTAGAAAGTACGAGTGGTATTGATACTTAGTATCGGTGACTAATCAAGAGTCAACTACTCGTACTGGTATCAGTAAATTTTTTTCATATATTTTATTTGTATTATTCGCAGTGGCGGAGCCAGACTTTTATAAATAGGGGGGGCCAGGGGGGGGCCAAGGATACTTCATCCAAAGATGATGCCAAATTTGTTTTCATGAAAATTAATTTCAATCGGAGTCTCTATCGATGTTCAAATATATTTAAGTACATATTAAGCACAGGGGAGATTTTTGCACATAATATGCCGTTTATTAAGAATGTATAAAATGTACAAAAAAATAATAATTCAGCACTGTTTAACTTGAATGAACTTGCACGCACATGCAGATACTGTATTCATGCAATTACAGTACTTTTATCAACATAACATTATAATATGAACATAATGCAAATTTGTATTACCGTATGACTAAAGATCCTGTCGAAGTGCCAAACTTCATTTTCCACACACCCTATGAAAAATAAATTTATTACTCCAACTACTACTTCATTTACAACCACATAATTTATTAATGTGATTAATTAATAATCATGTTAATAAATCCTCCCCTTCTACCTGTAAATGCAAACGTCAGTTAGTGTCGGTTTGAACTTTCAACCATTGGAGGGTGCTATTGTATTGCATAACAACAACAACATACTTATTTTTACCTTGCACAAAACTACGTTGCTTATTGATGTCCGTCCAAAACAATCTATCTGAACTAGAGGTGTCAGTGGATTAAAATTTGTAATCATAATTAATCGCATTACTTCAATAATTAACTGACTATTAATCACACATTAATTGCACATTTTATATCTCAATTTATACCTACATTTACAATAAAATGTACCCCCCCCAATTTCAATATGGTTTTATTTTTTTTTTAGTCATTGATAGAGCAATTTCATAATAATTCAATAAAAAAAATAAAAAAATTCATTGATAGAGTAATTTCATAACAATTCAAGAAAAAAAGTTAAAAAAAATACAAATAAAATATGTGCTGTACTGTAAAACCAAACCAAAGCGTGACTGATTTGTTTTGGTCATTTTTCTCTCACTACAACATGGTATAATTGCATTTGTAAGACAATAGTGAAAGCTCAATGCATTTCTCTTTTCATATTAGGAGCTGCCTAATTTTTAACATGAAGTAACTTGTGAAATTATGTAGAGATAGACCGATAATCGGCCGGGCCGATAATCGGGGCCGATATTTGACATATTGTTACATATCGGTATCGGCCTGTTTTATTAATCTGACGGCCGATATAAGCGATCCATTTAAAACTTCGTCTATTTGCTTCGAATGCAGCCCAGAGCGTCTCTGTCTGTTATGGAGTCCAACTCCAGCAACATAACGCCCATAGCAGCATTTGATTGGTTAGCCGTGCAAGAGCCAGAACCAATCAGTAGTGTATGCCGTGTATCACAGTAGCCGGTCACCCACACACCCACGGACACGACGCGAGAGACACATGCTTCGAAGGTAAGTTAAAAGTGAAGAGACTCCGCCAAACTTTTCACCATGATAAGCTAAACACATTGAATTATGTTGTGTATTAAATGCACTATATGAATGGAGCTGCATTGCCTTGCATTGAATCCCCGCTAGCTAACAGTGGTGTGTTCAGCATAGCATGTAGGCTAACACCCAGTAGCTAATTCGCTACTTGAACTACTCGGGGAGGGAATCACACACATTTTCACTTAATTAAGTAAACAATGTTTGTTAGAAAGGTTCCAAATATTAACAGTTGTCATTATTATATTGTCTAGTTCCATGTTAAGAGTAGAGTAACGTCATTATATTTACCTCTCGTGACGCACACATTGCATTCTGGGTCACGTCCACTACTTGTTGCATAGCCGTTATTATGCAGTGAGATGCCACAGTGACACTAAATAGCGTTTAGTTACTTTATATTGTCTTTATTTGTCGCACTGGTTTGCCATTGTGTGCCTGAAGCTTCGACGTCGATTTGATTGACAGCTCGTTGTGCACCTCGTTAAAGTCCGCTCCGTAACTAATTAAGTGTCTCAAACACTGTTTAACTACACGAACGTGTTCTCTTCCGTATGTTAAGCATGAGTAGAGAAGTGCACTAAAGTATAGTGTGCTTATTTGCTCGTTTTGTCTCTCTTTTCACGTCATGTCTGCCGTCAGTTGGGACATTATCCTCTCAATGGATGCCACTAATATGTAACATCTACGGCCGTAGTCGGCTGCAATTATTGTTCAGTGATGTAATTTCGTTACGTGCATCATACTTTGAATAATGAGCTCCTGTTTGGTGTGTTGTATAACTTTCTCGTGTGTTAGTAACTATTCATGTGGACAGCTAAGATAGTGCTTGTTAATGTGAATTAGCAATGTTGCAGCCCAGTTATTATTTAGACAAGTAAATCTGTGCCATTAAGTAATACAGTACAGTAGTGAGAGAATAGTGTGCCCATATACACACGTGTCTGTAAGTGTAAAACACATTAAACTGCAGAAACTGGCAGCGGTCCACCGCAACAATGTCTGTTTAACCAAGTTATTCTTACTATTATTATAACCAAGTTATTTTACTCTACCTTTTTCTGCGTTGATTGGGGCATCCTAAGTGGCAGTAAACTACATGATGAAGTGTGTTGTATCCTGAAGCTGTCTTTTGACAGTTCTCTTGTAGAGAGGAGTAGCATGATATTGCTGTTCTCGATTTAAGATCCTAAGCTTATCAATACTGTCTATATGGTAACAATAACAATAATCATAATAGGGTCTACAAGAACTGTATGGTGTTCAGGGATGAATAGTTTTTCTCATGGAATTTTTTTATTTATTTTTTGCTGTAGTAATAAGTAATGCCACAGCTGATGCACATTTTGAATGATAGGGTTCCTCCTATTACTTCAAAATATAAAAATATAACATTTATAGAATAAAACTACAAGTATCCCAAATGCTATAAAAGGTAATGTCACGTTGGCCCCCACATTTAACTCCCCCCGCCACCAACGTCTTATTGCAGATGGAAAGATGTAAAATGAAAAGTGCAGTGTGAGAATCCATTGTAAAGAACGGTTAGGGTTTGCATTATTCAAAAATTTGGTGCCAACATTTTAACTTTTACTGCAAATGAATATCGGCTTCAAATATCGGTTATCTGCCTCCTTGACTACCGATAATCGGTATCGGTATCGGCCCTGAAAAAAGCATATCGGTCTATCTCTAAAATTATGCACATTTTTAAAACTGTAAAATACAACACAGTCCCCACAAATATATGCATTCGCTCTAGGCTTTTATTTTGTGAAGTGAAATAGGATGTGCATTGTAAAATGACGAATTTTTACTGCATAGGAACCAGAAACGACCGATGTGTTCTTTTCATATTAATAGCTCTGTAATTTTAAACAATAAGTAACTTGCGAGTTTCTGCACATTTTAAAATTGTAAAATACAACTTGACGCCAATCCCCACACATTAGGCAGTATCATTTAATTTATTACTGCTAAATTGTGTTATAGTGACTCCTTTTTATGACGTCGGTCGCTTTTATTTTGTTAAGTTCTCGGATGCGAGACGCAGCTGAGGCCGCTCTACTGTTACAGTGAACACATCGGTAGTTTCACTTTCACCTTGATGAGATATTTTGTGGAGATGCTGAATAAAATACGCCTCACATTTAAAGATAAATAGGCTTGTGCTCACTCCAACTGTCAAGACGGCGTCCATTCGGCTCTTTACTCTCACAGGGGTTTCAGAGTGCCCATGGTGCTCTTGGTGCTCGGTGCGAACGCAACGGCTAACCGAGTGCGTTCTTTCAAAGCAAGGCACGGGTGGTAGTGGTGAGAAACAGTCCAAATGGCTCCTCCACCTATATTCTGCCCCTTAACCGTTAGGCATTATTGTGACCCGTTTTGGGCTTTTTGATGGTTCTGACCAAGTCATTTCAAAATAAGATAACGCCCAGGGGTTAAACACTGTATTTTAGCTCCAGTGTATTTCTATTGGGTAGTTTTGACGTGGACGTTTCTACTGCGTGGTGACTAGAATTCCCTGAGTAGAGGCTTTCCAAATAAGGAGCGGTCGTTAATCGAGCGTAAAAAAAAAATAGTGCCGTTAAAGGCACTTTAAGTTAACGAGATAATAATGCGACAATTTTGACACCCATAATCTGAACATAAAAGTTATTTTAAACAGTCACTCACGTCTCACAGGCAAACAAACATGATATAGCCAAACGCATTCTCGGTACTCAGGAGACTGCTCCTTAAAACAGATGATTCTCCTTCTCCAGACTCCTAGTGAGGTGGATTATAATGCTTTGTCGTAAGTAGCGCCAGCTACTGTTCAGGAGGGGCATAACAATTAGTAGGCGTCTGCTTGGAAAAAAAATGCTGGCAGGCTGCATCGGCCATTTGGCGTCTGCTGGGTCCAATCACATTTCAGCAGGGGCACGTGCCACCCCGACCCCCCCTCTGGCTCCGCCATTGATTATTCGCTTCATTTATTCATGTTGTTTGTATATATTATGTATTGATTTAAAAGCATTGTTCAGTTTTATTTCATAAACAAAAATGTGAATTTTTTTGTTTTGTTATTTCCTAAGTTGACGCGAACTAATTCATCTTTATGGATGGGCGAGTACTGATACTAGGTAGAAATGACTAGTGGTATCGAGACTTAGTATCGGTGACTATTCAAGAGTCAAGTACTCGTACTGGAATTAGTCAATTTTATTTGTATGATTTGCTTTATTTATTCATATTATTTGTAGTATTTAAAAGCATTTTTCATTTTTATTTCATAAACAAAAATGTTACATTTTTTTCGTTTTGGTTATTTCCTAAGTTGACGCGAACTAAAATAATCTTTATGGATGGGCGAGTACCGATACCAGGTAGAACGTATGAGTGGTATCGATACTTGGTATCGGTTACTACTCAAGGGTCAAGTACCCGTACTGTTATCAGTCAATTTTATTTAGATATTTTATTTGTATTATTTCTTCATATTATTTATGATAGGGGAGGAATGCTCATAGTTGCTGAATGCTGATTCAGGTGAATGAGCTGTCTTCACACCGGTGTGTTGGCCAAACACCACTTGAGGCCGACTCAGAGCAAGGTTCCAAATGATATCCACACAAGAGTTGCCTTTCGTTGATTTACTCCAAATTCCTTGATGCTCAGATAAGAATGAGCATGCACGAGGTCGTTACGGCAGATTGATTGACGGGATCGAGAACCAATTGTTAAGATGATCCACCCAGAAGACGGAGAGAGAAAAGGTCCTTGAATACACCTTTAAGGAATAGACAACTTTGTAGCCTTTTCTACATTTATATTATTTATTTATTTATTTAAAAGCATTTTTCATTTTTAACAAAAATGTTACATTTTTTGTTTTGGTTATTTCCTAAGTTGACGCAAACTAAAATCTTTCTGGATGGGCGAGTACCAATACCAGGTAGAAACTACTAGTGCTATTGATACTTGGTATCGGTGACTACTCGAGTCAAGTACTCATACTGATATCAGTATAAAAAGAGGCATCATCCATCCATTTTCTGAACCGCTTGCTCCTCACAAGGGTCGCGAGGGGAGCTGGAGCCTATCTCAGCTGGCTTTGGGTAGTAGGCGGGGTACACCCTGGACTAGTTGCCAGCCAATCGCAGGGCAAACAGAAACGAACAACCATCCACGCTCACAAGCACACCTAGGGACAATTCGGAGCGCCCAATTAACCTGCCATGCATGTCTTTGGAATGCGGGAGGAGACCGGAGTACCCGGAGAAGACCCACGCGGGCACGGGGAGAACATGCAAACTCCACCCAGGAAGGCCGGAGCCTGGACTCGAACCCAAGTCCTCAGTACTGGGAGACGGACGTGCTAACCACTCTTCCACCGTGCAGTCCCGAGGAGGTATCAAGCATCCCTAATTTTTTATTGTGGCACAGAAATGTTGAACATGTTCATGTGCACTCCCACACACAATGGCTGTTTTGTGACCTTTTTGTGTGAAAACGATTACACGAGCGCAGCGTGTGCCCACGACGTCACCTTACCGCATGTGTGCGCGCGCGCGGCTTAGCGAGCTGCCAGTGTGCGATAGCTGACATTTTAAGCACACGCTCCGCTTCAAGGCAAACTGCCGAGGCGGACGTTTTCCCTACCCGCCCGCCTGCGGACGGAGCAACGGGCACTTTCATCCCAGCTGAGCACACGAACATGCAAATGTTGAGTTGTCGTCGTTGTCGTTCGTGCGCGACGCCGAAAAGGAAAAGTTGAAGCGCACGAGCGGATTAGCGAACTGCACCAAATCTCATTTGGAAAATTCATTAAGTCGACTCGTTAGCGCATTTGTTGATCAGCTGCCGGACAGATAACGAGTTCCCCCTACCCCCACCTCTGCTGATAACATTCAGCAGCTCCACATGCACACATAGACACATACACACACTAGCAGGTCAACAGTGCCCCCTTGTGGCTAAACGTGCCCATGACACCACCTTTGTCTGTGTGTGGCATCACCTGAGGATGAAGCGAAGCAGGCGGCGATGTGAGGTGACCAAATGGTGCTGTAGATGACCCCTTGGTGACCTGTGAATGTGCTCAGCGATTTGCAGAGGATGGGGTCCCACTGGGGGTCAAAGGTCAGGAGTGACACCCGGAAATTCAACATGCACATAACAATGAAAGAGTGCACAAAAAGGCACAGACCACTTTGGCGGTGCGATCCCACGATCCCGACACGATGGAGTCGTCACCTCTTGTCTGACTCCAGTCCACCGCGTACACCTACGCGAACACACAGGTGAGTGAGCACATTCATCACATTCTATTTGAAATGCGGACTCGTCAGACTGCAGCGCAGTTTTCCACTTTCTTTTAATCCATCTCAGTTAAGCTCAGAATTAGAAAAGCCGGACGGCTGGCATTTCTGGATTTAAACAATTTGAAATGTGGACTCGTCAGACCGAAGCCCATTTTTTTCCACTTCAGTCCATTGAAGCTGGCCTGCTGACGTTTCTAGATGTCGCTTTGCATTGTTTTGTTCCAGTTTTCAATTAAAGCTGCTATATGGAACTTGTCCCCCCAAATTATCTTTACAATAGACTTTTTATTTGACCACTTATGACTGAAACATCTTTTAATTAGTAGATTTACACCTTAGCTGTTCACAATGGGTACTCCTGCAAGCCTGTGGCTAATAGTTTTCAGACTGGATTCGGGTTCAAATTTCCTGCCCTCTGTCTATGAGCACGTTGTGTACAACAGGTGGTAGTAGCGATTTGAAATGGAATATTCTACGATCAGCAGCTTTAAAGAGATACTTCAACTTTGTAGCTCACTATAGCAATAAAAAGTTCATATTTTGTCCATAATTAATTTTATATTTTTATTATTTTTTGACAATTAATACTTCCAAAAAACAGTTTTGCCAATTGTTGTCGACTGAAAATGACATCACGTGCTCAGGTAACTACCAATCACAGCTCACCTGTTTTATAGGTTTGGTCATGTGACATTCACAAGCTGAGCTATGATTGGTCGTTACCTGAACCCTGAGCATATTGTGATGTCATTTTCAGTTGACAGCAAGATGCAAAATGTGTTTTTAAAGGTACTAATTGTACATGAAAAATAATTAAAATATTTAATTTATTATAGACAAAATATTAACTTTTCACTGCCAAAAATGGCTAAATAAGTAAAGTATTCCTTTATGCCGTTTTTGAAACATGTCGCAGGCATCAAATTCAAAATGAGAGAATATTTGCCAACAAACTTAACGTTCATCGTTTGAAAAATAAATATCACGTCCTTGTAGTGTATTCAATTAAATAGGAGTTGAAAAATATTTGCAAATCAGTGCACATTAACCAGTGAGTGTGCGAGACCTCTTGCGCATGTTCCTTGGCCAGCCTGAGGGGGCTATCGTGATGAACGTCCCACAACTGCAAGCTCCCGTCACCGCCCGCCGCCACCAACACGTTCTCGTTGGTCTCGCTCCAAGACACATCAAACAAGCCGTCACTCCACTCCCAGCTGAAACACAAATACAAACAATATGTTCGTCATCAATGTTAACCAAAAAAATAATAAAAAATCCAACTGGAACAGCTGAACTTTGGCTGTGGGCTCTAAAATTGTCATTTTGTCTTCACATGATACCTTCTGACAAGGTGAAGTCCGGTAGGCGTGTCTTCGAGGACCAACAGCGAGCCACCGCCTATGTGTGAGGAGAGGTGGAGGTCAGAGGTCAAGTTTACAGCCTAAAATTGTACCCATGACCACCTGCTATGCCATAATGCTGTGAGGTGGCACATGCCAGCCTGCCGGGGAAGAAAGGCGACGACTCCACCGCGTAGCCGTGACGAGCTGGGCTGCGGAACACCTTTGTCGCCATGGCTGCCATTTGTCCTCTGCTCTGTCAAAATGGCGGACAACTCGGTGAAAGGAAACTCTCCGCTCATTGAAAAGCATTGGACTTTGGATGTCTGTAATTTTATTTGTGAGGATTATTTTTGATTTCAAAATGTGATTAAGTGTCATTTGACTACCATAATAATCTGCCTGGTTTGTATGCTAGTCAGTAGTCATGGGCAAAAGCAATGCGATACGCTGTGTATCCGTGTAAAGGAAGCATTTGGATTGTGGAAATATCACAAATGCCCGGATGTCCGGACTTTTCAATAGCCATGATTAAAATTTCCCGAAGGAAAAAGCTTAACATGTTTAATCGTTGTAGTTTCTCGAGTTCACAAATTGTCTTCGTACAAGTTGAAAACGCACTAATGGAGCACACACACGTCACTTTGTACGAAATAATAGCAACACAAACTAAGATATGTAAGACGTATTTCAAGATAAAAACTTACCGCTCTTGTTAATCTTCCGGGTTTTCTTCTTCATGGTACTTCGGGCAGCTGACTCGTCGTCGGCCTCTGCTGGCGACTTCTGGAGCGGTCTATTGATTTGGACGGCTTTATGGGCGCGGGAGAGGGCCGCAATTACGAGATACTGGTCATTTTTATGAAATTTAATAACCAAGTGATACGACAGTCAAAGCAATAACAAAACAGTAAATACCACAAAACACTAAAACAATAGTCTCATGCTGAGTCAAACGTAATAGTATCAATAGATGATATTGTGTTTCGCTGCTGTGTCCAAAACGTGAATCTTCCTGCTTCTGCCAACAAGACTATTTTTTTTCATCTACAGATGCGAACTTTTTTTGTCCATCTCTGCACAACATATGCATCAGTCGTCGACTCCAGATTCCCAAACTTTATTGAATAATTAGGAAAAATCTGACAGTAATGTTCCCCCCCGGCACTCGGCGACCCTGCCACAATCACAACGCGCCAACATCGTCACCGCAGCTGTGTGGCCTTGCAGCTCGCCAGCAGGCGGACCAGCAGGCGGTTCTTTAGCGACAGCAGCTTGTGGCAGTAGTCGCGCTGCAGGACGGCGCTCAGACGATCGCGGAGGTCGGCAAGGGTCATGGTGGAAGGACGGCAGGCGGGAACGTTGAGCAAGGTGCGGAACAAGTGTTGCCACATGTCACCGTGAGGCATCCTGAGGGTGATGGTTGGGGAAAATAATCAAATTGCAATTTAATAGTGAGTGAAACTTTGGAATAGACTGAATAAACTCTCTTTAAAAAAGGAATAGACTGAATAATGACCTGCAACAATGTCCAAAAATACATATGTTTAAAAAGAAATAGAAAATACCTATTTTTGACAAATATAAGGATGACAAAGGGCTTGATAAATAGCTATATGGTTATATTGTGGGAAATGCTATGGTAACATTATGGTGGTGATAATAGAACTAATTTATTATCATCATTATTATTGTTGTTGTGTAAAAGCCAAGTAAATATGGTATACAGTGTTCCCTCGTTTTCTGCTGGGCTTAG